>NC_074668.1:12945209-13050209 GCF_029448725.1 Salvelinus fontinalis
AGTAGCTCTCTCTCTCCATCTCTGTCTCCCTGGTTTTCTCTCTCTCCTCCTACAGTAGCTCTCTCTCCCCACCTCTCTCTCTCTCCCTCTCCCTTGTTTTCTCTCTCTCTAACACACACACATTTTTGTGGTGGTATCTTTCCCAGTGGTGCTTGACAGAAGCCCTGATTGGTGCCAGTCCCCTCTTTTTGAATATGCAGATATCCTTTATTGAAAACTGGCCCCGTCAGTGCATGTTACTGCCAAAATAGCATTTGTTCCTCTCAATCAATTATAATGAAATTGGTTTGCATTGTCGGTTGAGGTTGTTTTGTGACTTGTTGAAGTGGATTTTAAATTAGATTGACTCGGATGGGGGGTATGGGAGTAGATTGACAGCTGGCCTCACAATTTGTACACCCAGATGTCAGATACAGTATATTAATAAAGACTAAATCGTTTTTATTATATTTACATTGTATTTGGTGTATCAGTTGTATTTCATCCTCACTTTTTGCATGATCTAAACCTAATGAATTGTGTTTCACATGCTCGTGGGAGGGGATGTGTAGTGCTTGAAGGAAGAAATTCCTTGTCAAGACCAGCCATGGGAAAATAAGTCGGTTTGATTTCAAACTTACACTAACGGGTGTGGGTAGCAGAAGCGCTCGGCATGCTTCGGTAGTGGCGCGTTTGAGTCGAACACTGACCACCGGTGTGCCAGTACTGTAGTCCTCATTTGAGCTCCCTCATGAGACCTGCCGGTGGAGGTGGAGCCACCTCACTCAGACTGACACAGCAGCCTTATTACACAGCCTATGACGAACACAAGCCTGGTTCTGGACCCTCCCACTGGGCTGGGGTGGGAGGGAGAGGGCAGGAGAGGAGAGGCCTGGCAGGCAGACAGGCAGGCATTCAGGTGATCAGCCATATACAGTATACTTATTTAACTGTCACTAAACAGAAAGGCAGTATAGTGGGGAAGTGGGACCAAAACTATCTATCTCCCCATGAGGAGCTAAGAGAAACCGTTGTTCCTCCCTGTTCAGATCCTCTCAAGCTTGGCCTCTGGCGTGTAACTTGTGGGGGGTCGTGACCCCCTCAATGACATGAGAGCTGGACACTCTAGGAGCTCAGATGCACCATTAGATGCAAAAACTTGATATCACTAGTCACTTTAAATAATGCTACATTAATAATGTTTACATATCCTACATTACTTATCTCATATGTATATACTGTATTTTATACCATCTATTGCATCTTGCCTATGCTGCATGGCCATTACGCATCCATATATTTATATGTACATATTGTTATTTCATCCCCTTGTGTGTGTAAGGTAGACATTGTGAATTTGTTAGATTACTTGTTAGATATTACTGCACTGTCAGAACTAGAAGCACAAGCATTTCGCTACACTCGCCTAACATCTGCTAACCATGTGTATGTGACCAATAAAATGATATTTGATTTTATTTGGTTTGCGGAGGGAAAAAAGGTTGAGCAAGGCTTCTAAGGAGAACGGAGATGCCAATATCTCCTCTCTTTCTCTCTCCTCTCTCTTCTTAACAAACCGTCAAATCTGTGAGTTAACATGGAATAAATAAAATACTAGTCAAATTGAACATGGTAAATTCATAATCACCAATAAGAATGATATAGAAAAGGATGTTTTTTCAAGTGGATTTTTTTTGCGAAGTGATGAAATGCGCATTCAGATAATACATTGGAGACTTTGGTAGTATTATGAACCTTATGCTGTGAGCAGCAATGAACGGGTGTCACAGGATGACAGAAAGGACAAAAGATCAGTTGGATAACAAATCAAGCACTCATGAAGGAACTATCTTCCTTTATGTGCAATCAATGAAAGCATTACCCTGTTTATCTCTCAATACCACAAGGTTGATGCAAGTGGAGTTTAGTCTAGTGGTGTAGATTGGCTATTTTTGAATGCAGCAGGTAATCATTCTTAAAGTCATTACTTAATGCGGTATTTCACAAACTCAGTCCTGGGGACCCAAAGGTGTTGCACATTTAGGTTTTTGTCGATTCAAATAATGATGAGTTGATTATTTGAATCAGCTATGTACTGCTAGGGTAAAAATACAATTGTGCACCCCTTGGGGTCCCCAGGACTGAGTTTGAGAAACGCTGACTTATTTAATTGAGTTTATATACTAATTCTGGGGTAAATTTGGTTTATGGTTTATGTTAAAATTAGTGAAATATTTTCAGAATTAGTGTAATGGTATATTGCGGTCATCTTTGAATTGTGGGACTTTATTCTGTTGAAATCTTTTTGGGTAAATTATTTAAATCTCAGTTGGTACACTCCACATTAGTGTTAAAAAAATACTTCTATACACTCTCACAGCTGTAACATGCTGACTGTGCAAGCGGCAGGACTTCCAGTTTGTAATTTCCATGAAAAAAATATCAAAATTTCACTACGTTCAGACCACACGATAGGGCAACAATATGGAATTATACAGATCTACTAATCATGATATTTTACATTGTTTATTTGCATACTTTGTATCTAATAATGAGGCTATGTACCGAGTACCAGTACTGAGTCAATGTGTGTGTGTGTGTGTGTGTGTGTGTGTGTATGTGTGTGTAGGGGGGAAGGGGGGGGGGGGGGGGGGGTTACAGGTTAGTCAAGGTAATTGAGGTAATGTACATGTAGGTAGGGGTAAAGTAACTATGCATTGCTAATAAGCAGCAAGTAGCTGCAGCATAAAAAAGAGGGGGTCAATGCATTTAGTCCTGGTAGCCATTTAGTCCTGGTAGCCAACTGTTCAGCAGTCTTATGGCTTGGGGGTAGAAGCTGTTAAGGAGTCTTATGGAACTAGACTTCGGTACCACTTGCTGTGCGGTAGCAGAGAGAAAAGTCAATGACTAGGGTGGCTGGAGTCGTTGACAATTTTAGGGCCTTCCTCTGATACCGCCTGGTATGGAGGTCCTGGATGGCAGGAAGCTTGGCCCCAGTGTTGTACTTGGCCATACACACAACCCTCTGTAGCGCCTTGCAGTCAAATGCCGAGCAGTTGCCATACCAGGCAGTGATGCAACCATTCAGGATGCTCTTGATGGTGCAGCTGTAGAACCTTTTGAGGATCTGAGGACCCATGACAAATCTTGTCAGTCTCCTGATGAGGAATAGGCATTGTCGTGCCCTCTTCATGACTGTGTATGGACCATGATAGCTTGTTGGTGATGTGGACTCCAAGGAACTTGAATCTCTCGACCTGCTCCACTACAGCCCTGTCGATGTGAATGGGGGTGTGCTCTATCCTCCTTTCCCTGTAGTCCATGATCATCTCCTTTGTCTTGCTGACGTCGAGGGAAAGGTTGTTGTCCTGGCACCACACTGCTGTTTCATCATTGTCGGTGATCAGGGCTACCACCGTTGTGTTGTCGTCAAACTTGATGATGGAGTTGGAGTTGTGCTTGGCTAAGCACGCACCCCTGAGGAGCCCCCGTGTTAAGGA
Source organism: Salvelinus fontinalis (assembly GCF_029448725.1). Taxonomy (NCBI): domain Eukaryota; kingdom Metazoa; phylum Chordata; class Actinopteri; order Salmoniformes; family Salmonidae; genus Salvelinus; species Salvelinus fontinalis. The sequence goes on from NC_074668.1 coordinate 12,948,689, forward strand.
TCAGCGTGGCAGATGTGTTGTTACCTACACTTACCACCTGTGGGCGGCCCATCAGAAAGTCCAGGATCCAGTTGCAGAGGTAGGTGTTTAGTCCTTTAGCTTAGTGATGATCTTTTTAACTTCTTGCGGATCATTGGGAAGCTACTGTCCCACCTGGCCAACATCCGGGGAAATTGCAGAGTGCGAAATTAAAATTACAAAAATCGCAATATTTAACATTCATGAAAATACCAGTGTTATACATCAGTTAAAAGCTCAACTTCTTGTTAATCGAGCCGCTTTATCAGATTTCAAAAAGGCTTTACGGCGAAAGCACACCATGCGATTATCTGAGGACAGCGCCCCGCAGACGAAAGCATTCCATACATTTCCAACCAAGCAGAGGTGTCAAGAAAGTCAGACATTTTTGAAGATCTTCATCTGGTTGCAATCACAAGGGTCCCAGCTACATGACAAATGGTCCTTTTGTTCGATAAAGTCCTTTATATTCCCATTACCAGCCATTGTAATCAGTGGTGAGCTGAACACATACATTTCTGGATGGATTTTCCTCGGGTTTTTGCCTGCCACATCAGTTCTGTTATACCCACAGACATTATTGTAACAGTTTTGGAAACTTTAGAGTGTTTCCAATCCAATACTACCAATTATATGCATATCCTAGCTTCTGGGACTGAGTAACACGCAGTTTACTTTGGGCACCTCATTCATCCAAACTTCCGAATACTGCCCACTAGCCCAAAGAATTTAAGGCACTAAGGTGTTGAATGCTGAGCTGTAGTCAATGAACAGCATTCTCACGTAGGTGTTCCTTTTGTCCAGGTGTTCCTTTTGTGCAATAGAGATTGTGTCATCTGTGGATCTTTTGGGGCGGTATGCAAATTGGAGTGGGTCTAGGGTTTCTGGGATGATGGTGTTGATGTGAGCCATGACTGGCCTTTCAAAGCACTTCACCGCTACAGACATGAGTGCTACAGGGCGGTAGTCATTTAGGCAGGTTACCTTGGCATTCTTGGGCACAGGGAATATGGTGGTTTTCTTGAAAAATGAAGATATTACAGACTCAGTCAGGGAAAGGTTGAAAATGTCAGTGAAGACACTTGCCAGTTGGTCAGCACATGCACCGAGTACACATCCTTATAATCCATCTGGCCCTGCGGCCTTCTGAATGTTGATCTGTTTAAAGGTCTTACTCACATCGGCTACGGAGAGCGTGATCACACAGTCTTCCGGAACTGCTGGTACTCTCCTGCATGCTTCAGTGTTGCTTGCCTTGAAGCGTGCATAGAAGTAATTTAGCTCATCTGGTAGGATCATGTCACTGGGCAGCTTGCGGCTGGGCTTCCCTTTGTAGTCTGTAATAGTTTGCAAGCCCTGCCACATACGATGAGCATCAGAGACGGTGTAGTAGGATTTGATCTTTATCCTGTATTGACGCTTTGCCTGTTTGAGGGTTTGTCGAAGGGCATAGCAGGATTTCTTGTAAGCATCCGGGTTACCGTCCTACTCCTTGAAAGCAGCAGCTCTACCTTTTAGCTCAGAGCGGATGTTGCCTGTAATCTATGGTTTCTGGTTTGGGTATGTACGTACGTATTGTCACCGTGGGGACGACATCATTGATGCACTTAGTCGGTGACTGATGTAGTATACTCCTCAATGCCATTGGATGAATCGCGGAACATATTCCAGTGTGTGCTAGCAAAACAGTCATGTAGCTTAGCATCTGCGTCATCTGACCACTTCCATATTGAGCGAGTCACTGTTACCTCCTGTTTTACATTTGGCTTGTAAGCAGGAATCAGGAGGATACAATTATGGGGGACAGCTTTGTACGTGCTTCTGTGTGTGGAGTAAAGGTGGTCTATAGTTTTTTCCCCTCTGATTGCACATGTGACATGCTGGTAGAAATGAGGTAAAACAGATTAAAGTTTTTCTGTGTAGTGTGGTCATCTTTGAGTGCATCAATCTAATTGTTCTCAAACTCTTTAGGGACAATTACGATGAGTCCAAGGACCACATTTGGAGTGAATCTGACCTTTAGTCCATGATAAGATTTTTATGATTATTTTAAGCATTACATAGTGAGAAAATTGTATTGTAAATGGTTTATAAGCCATTGTGGAGTGGATTTACAAAGGATTTAAATGGACTCGTAAAATCGGATTTTCTGATTTATCAATAATTCAGCCACTAAGTTAAGATATGTACCATGGGTCCATGGTACCATTAGTATCATTTGGACTTCCAAGATGGAGGAAAATGTATCCTAACGAACCACGAGGAAAGATGCCTACATACAACGCTTCAAGTCTCTATGTCAAACATGGCAACTAAAGGGGTGAATAATATGGAATTTGTCCCACCTTTGCTGCTATAACAGCCTCCACTCTTCTGGAAAGGCTTTCCATTAGATGTTGGACATTGCCTTGGGGACTTGCTTCCATTCAGCAAAAGAACGTTAGTGAGGTCGGGCACTGATGTTGGGCGATTAGGCCTAGTTCGCAGTCGGCGTTCCAATTCATCCTAAAGGTGTTCGATGAGGTAAGGGCTCAGTGTAGGCCAGTCAAGTTCTTCAACACCAATCTCAACAAACCATTTCTGTATGGACCTCACTTTGTGCCCAGGGGCATTGTCATGCTGAAACAGGAAAGCGCATTCCCCAAACTGTTGCCACAAAAGGTAAAATAAAAAAAGTTGGGAGCACAAAATCATCTAGGACAGGCCTGGGAAATTCCAGTCCTTGGGGGCCTGATTGGTGTCACACTTTTCCCCCATCCCTAGAAAACACACATGATTAAAAATAATTGCATTTTTAACTGAAGATCATAATTAGTTGATTATTGGATTCAGGTGTGTTAGCTGGGGCTTGGGCAAAAGTGTGACACCAATCAGGCCCCCGAGGACTGGAGTTGCCCAGGCCTGATCTAGAATGTCATTGTATGCTGTAGCCACATTAGTGAGATCGGGCAATGATGTAGGCCTGGCTCGCAGTTCGGCGTTCCAAAGGAGTTCGATGGGATTGAGGTCAGGGCTCTGTGCAGGCCAGTCAAGTTCTTCCATACCAATCTCAACAAACCATTTCGGTATGGACCTCGCATTTTGCACGGGGCATTGCTAAAAAAGGAAAGGGCCTTCCCCAAACTGTTGCCATAAGTTGGAAGCACATAATTGTCAAGAATGTCGATGTATACTGTAGCTTAAAGATTTCCCTTCATTGGAACTAAGGGGCCTATCCTGAACCATGAAAAACAACCCCAGACCATTATTCCTCCTAAACCAAAATTTACAGTTGGAAATATGCATTGGGGCAGGTAGCATTCTCCTGGCTTCTGCCAAACCAAGATCTGTCAGTTGGACTGCCAGATCGTGAAGCATGGTGTTTTTATTCTTGTGTGTGGCTGCTCGGCCATGGAAACCCATTTCATGAAGCTCCCGGCGAACAGTTCTTGTACTGACGTTGCATCCAACGGCTGCTTGGAACTCTGTAGTGAGTTCCGGGGACAGATGATTTTTACGTGCTACGCTCTTCAGCACTCAGCGGCCTCGTTCTGTGAGCTGTATGGCCCAGTTTGCGGATTAGCCGTTGTTGCTCCTAGACCTTTCCACTTCCCAATAACAGCACTTACATTTGACCGGGGCAGCTCTAGCAGAGCAGAAATTTGATGAACTGACTTGTTGGAAAGGTGGCATCCTATGACGATGCCACGTTGAGCTCTTCATCACGTGCCATTCTACTGGCAATGTTGTCTATGGAGAGTGAATGGCTGTGTGCTCGATTTCATATACCTGTCAGCAATGGGTGTGGCTGAAATAGCAGAAACCACTCATTTGAAGGGATGTCCACATACTTTTGTTGATGTACTGTATTTTCTGCATATGCATTGATCTTTCGAATGCATTGTTACTTTAGTGCTTCGGTCAGATGACAAAAGAATAGAGGTCTTAGGCCACGTACACCAATGGTGGGTTTGGCTTTCGACAGAACAATGCATATGCATTAATAATTATTAGAACAAATTATCAGAAAATTCAAAAGAATTTCTCTACCCTCAGATCACTTCCCGACAGTCCTAGCAAAATTCTTGCTTCAGAAATTGCTCTTTGCCAAGAATCTATTTATGTTTCTTTTTGACCATTTGAATTGAAAACAAGCACTGTAAGGTACTTAATTGTTACCAGACATGATTTGATAATGAGATAAAAAACATGGCTGCGTTGGGGGGTCTCGAAGGGTGTTGAACCCGAAACACATTGACCCCCTCCCCCTCCAATATACAACACAAAGATCTCTAAATGTCCTGGTGGAAACCTAATTCTGCTAATAGGACTTTGTCAATATGATTTGCATCATGATCTCAAAAACATCCCATTTTATTCTATTTAACCAAATAGAATTTGACTGATTTCGACACTTATCCATGGTTGCTTTATTTCTTAACCTTTTCTTGCCAGCAGATAATTTCCTCTCAATTAAAGCATGATATTAACATTCAGTAGAGAGTAAACTGGAATAACTGTACACTGCCACACAATATCCTCAGTGTGGGGCTATGGATGGATATATTTACAGTATTAGAATATTTTGCTGACAATAACTGACAATGATTCGTACACATTTGTGTGTGGTTTCACACTAGACGAGGAAGCTGAAGCAGATCAACCCTCCTCTCTGAGGGGAAAAGACAAAAGTCCCAGGTATTGTATAGAAAGTCAGCTAGTTGATGCCAGTCGGCCAAAGTTACCAGGAAGCTGTCGGAGTAAATGGCAGCAGCTGCTCGTAGTTAGAAAGTGCATGTCCCAGTCAGAGAAAAGCGATGGCATCTACATTAATAGTACCTTAATGGCCCATCTGGCACTCCGTAGGGTCTCTAGCTGCTTTATGGACTCATAGGCGTTTGACAGGCAGTCTCCAGCGCACCAGACGCGCATGGCATGCCAAATGGCGGGGAGACGCCTCCGTGGTGCACAGATCTGTCAAATTCTCAGAGCCGCCCGTCAGAAGCAGAGGAGTTAAAGCAAGTTTTCACACGTGACTGGTTCTTGACATGAACGAGGACGATGTCGAAGAGCTCATCTTTCTCTCTCTCTCTATCTCTATCTCTATCTCTCTCTCTATCTCTCTCGCTCTGTCTCTGTGTCTCTGAACATCCTCCTCTCCCTCTCACAATCCCTGTCCCTCCCTCTTCCTTTCTCCCCCCCCCCATCTTTTCAGTTCATCCCCTTTGCTACTGTATGCCGTGTTGCCGTGACTAGATTAAAGTACAATGAGAAGGCCAGGTTAAGATAAGCCGTCATGAATTCAGAATGCTCTAATTGCATGGGGAGATAGGATTGTCCCTGCTAGTCCCAGGCACCCTCAGTAAACAAATACTGAAACCAATCGGCTCATTTGATGAAATTGTTGAACGTCTAATGAAAATACCACAGGGGATTCTGCGTATAATTGACATAATTGCTTGATAGAACGCTTGCATATATGTCTTATGTATTTAGTCCATAACATAGTTATATTTACTGATCACCAATAGCTCAGACCCTCACCCTGTTCTGTCCAGGCGCCGCTGTGTCTCATGTTGCTGTCCAACCATGTTCCCTACATCAGAGATAACAGTCCCAGCATCACGAGTAACCCTGCTGGAAATACCATAGCATCTCCTTTATACCAGTTACAAATCTGTGCAAAAGTACAACCGATACTTTCTCAACATTGTCACCGCTCACCACTTTTCTTGAGGCCAATTTGAGTATAACAGCAGTAAAAAAATATATATTGAGGAAATGTATTTCAAATAGCTTATCCACTAGGCCCGGAGAACACCTTGAGGGGATAATAGTTGCAGGATGAAAAAATAATGAAAGAAACAGCCGTGACTGAAACAGTGGAGATGAAGAAAAAAATAAACTGCAAAAAGGCATCCTATTAACCTGGAGCTGCTGCATCTTTAGTGGAATCCCGACTCCGGTATCTGTGTAGGTTTGTCCTTTAGTGTTTGCAGGAGGGGCCGGTTGTGCTGCTGTTCTTTGACCCGAGCTACAAAGCAGACGTGTGCGTAGGAAACACTAAATGACTCACATCTGGATCAAACTCTTTCCTCTGCTGTTATTGTGTTGTTGTTGTTTCAGATGATTGAGACAGGCATGATGAGAGGATGAGAGGGTATCATGCATTATTTATTCAAAACAAAACACAAAACTGAAGGTCAGACAGGGAACAGTTTCCGAGATTGCTGCAGGAGGAAGTGTGTGTGTGTGCACACATTTTGCCAGTAGATTCTGTAAAGGCTATCTCTTGCCTGTAACACAGCTGGGAATGAGGGAAAGTTGAAGAGTGCCTCCTGCTCTTTTCCCTCGTTTCCCTTTCTTCTGATGATTTTTTCTTTTCTTCGCCCCCTCACTTTTTCTCTTTCTCTCTCTCTGACTTCCTCCCTCTCTCTCTCCAGCCCTCCCTCTCTCTCCCTATTCATGGAGTGTAGCAGAGTGAAAAGAGAGTTCAGTGAGGAGGCGAGGTGGTGAGGTGTCTTCAGTGAGGCTGTGGTTAGGGTGCGGTGGGAGGGGGGGGGGGGGGGGTTCTGTGGTACTGTGTGTGAACCTTCACTGTCTCCATCTCCGTCTCTACACGGCACTCCCCAGCCCCCCCCCACCGCATCCTAACCACAGCCTCACTGAAGACACCCCACCACCTCGCCTCCTCACTGAACTCTCTTTTCACTCTGCTACAAGCAATCCTTACCAGACCAAAAAACTCTGCAGCTTATCAAACAACTTTAAACAAAAGCTATCAGATACAACTACAAAGCTAAACTGAACTGAACTCTACACCAACCTTTTTACTCTCAAACTATAAACAATACTGATAAAATATGAAAAACTACTACTAATTAAAAGATAATGCTACATAATACAGAATATTAACATTAAGTATATAAATCAAATCAAATTTTATTGGTCAAATACAAATATTTAGCAGATGTTAGGTGGTAAGGTGTAGCGAAATGCTTGTTAAAAATGTTCTGGGCTAATAATGTAATAAATAACACACAAAAAAACAAAATACTGCAAAGTTGCTTAGGAGCTAAAGTTAGAGCTGCCATGTCTGTCAGCGCCATCTTTAAATAATCACATTCATATTTACACCATTGAAATACAACACAATTTAAATGGTTAAATGGAGCCAAATGCATCTGGTATATTAATACAAGTAGACCCGTCACAGTAGACTTTAAAAAAAATGTGTCTGATGAAAAGGGAGCATGTTCAACATAAATTACATTGAGCACATCCATAGCTCTGTTGGAGAATAACTCTCAGATATGTGTGGATTTGAGGGCTCAGATTAGAAATGTCACTGCCTGAATTGAATTCAAACCGGAGAGAATTACGAGCAATTAACGTCAGGGCTGGTGATCCCTCTAACTATATACCAGTCTACAGTATGTAGTGTTCTTTCACAGTGTTATCACAAGTACTTTCACAAGATGTAGGCCATACTGTACAAGTGGGAGCCAACTCTGGTCCTGAAAGGCTGCAGTGTCTATCTGTGTTTTGTTCCCCTTGCAGCTTAATCTGAAAGTAGCCAAGCTCTGGTACAGCACTGATACAGCGTGTGGTCTGTGTTCTCCACAATGCAGAGCCCTGCCCCTCCCCTTCAGCTTGCAGTCAGGTCTAGTGTCCAGTGACATGGTGACTCTCCTCTTCATTTTGAACAAAACACAGTTTAAACACAGTAAATAAGAATTCAGTGCCTGATTGAGTAAACAGCCTTCGCGTTTCTATCGTGTGATTCCTCCCGTCCTCTCCGTCAGTATAATAATATATGCCATTTAGCAGACACTTTTATCCAAAGCGACTTACAGTCAAGCTTGAATACATTTACGATCTCCCACCACTAGAGGGTGCCTTTAATATACCGTACACTACTCTACTGTATTGGGATTGCACCTGGACTATTCCCTCCAAAACTCACAGTCCTCCAAATAGACCACATGAAACACATGCAGTAATATTGTTCTATTAGCAAAACACGTCAAATGTCAAACGGTTGTTATCTTGGCCAGGTCGCAATTGTAAATGAGAACGTGTTCTCAATTTGCCTACCTGGTTAAATAAAGTTGAAATAAAAATAAAAATAAAAACTCTTAGATCTTTACACACATATTAGTGTTGTATATCTTAATTTTTTTATTTAACATTTATTTAACTTTACACACATAACAGTGGTGTATTTCTTTATTTTTTAAAAATGCAACCTTTATTTAACTTTACACATAATAATGGTGTAACTGCAGTAAAACAATTTTTACTCTGTAAACATTTATAGACAATGCATAATGATTCATCTCTCCTTTCAATATATGGAATAAATTATGGCTGGATCTGTTTGCTAGCTTTACATTGCATTGTTAATTCCAATTATTGCCTTTTAACTAGGATATCCATGTCCCAATAATTCCATTAGTTGTGTGTGTGTGTGTGTGTGTGTGTGTGTGTGTGTGTGTGTGTGTGTGTGTGTGTGTGTGTGTGTGTGTGTGTGTGTGTGTGTGTGTGTACGTGTGTGTGTGTGTGTGTGTGTGTACGTGTGTGTACGTGTGTGTGTACGTGTGTGTACGTGTGTGTGTGAGAGAGGTGATAATGTCCAATAATCCCACACTGCATGAAGGTTTGTGTGTGCAAGTGTGTGTGTGTGTGTGTGTGTGTGTGTGTGTGTGTGTGTGTGTGTGTGTGTGTGTGTGTGTGTGTGTGTGTGTGTGTGTGTGTGTGTGTGTGTGTGTGTGTGTGTGTGTGTGTGTGTGTGTGTGTGTGTGTGTGAGAGAGAGAGAACAGAGGTGCTAATTCTACAGCACAGAAGCTTTAGCAGTGATAACACTAGCTGATCACACTGAACATGCCCTGACATGCTTTCCGTCAGCTCTTCAAATGGATTGACATATGGAAGAAATGTGCTCATGTTAACTTAATTCAAAGCAGAAATAAATCTGCTAACGGTTTAACTGTGTCCTGCAAAGATCTATCTATTATACCTGTCCAAATGATGCTGAGTTGAAAATGAAATGACATCCTTCGCCAACATTATTCTGACTAGAAAGCCAGGGACAGTTGTATTTTGGTCATTGTCAGGAAAAAATTCAAAATCCTCACATTTATATTCAATTGTTCTCTTTTCTTGGCTTTTAATTTCCTTTGTGCTCTGAATGAATGCATACCAAACAGGCCATACCAATATAAATTGGCTTCTTTTTGGTTACTATTAGCAATTGTTTCATAAATCCTAGATCTTTAATATTGGGGAGATGCCTGTTTTATTTCATAAATCACAGTATGATACTATTTAAAACAATCTTTTATCTTTACTATATGAAGGAATGTGTGGTTTAGTAGTTTACTCACATTGGATCAAATGTCATATTTTGTCAGCTTCATCACTTCAACTCATACTAACATGGTCATGGAAAAACACTATTCCTAAGTTTAGTGTTGGCTAAAAAAGGTTGAACTTTTAACAGAATGGTACTTATCTGCTGGGTCAGTTGGTAATCTTGCTCATTTTGCATCCTGCACATTTCTCTCCAATTAATCAAAATATAAATCCCATAAATTATCCTATTAATTAGACTTAGTGTCTACATTTTGGACACACCTACTCCTTCATAGTTAATAGTGAAACCATCAAAACTATGAAATAACACATATGGAATCATGTAGTAACCAAAAAGGTGTTAAATAGGCAAATGCATTCCAGGTGACTACCTCATGAAGCTGGTTGAGAGAATGCCAATAGTGTGCAAAGCTGTCATCAAGGCAAAGGGTGGCTACTTTGAGAATATAAAATATGTTTTCATTTGTTTAACACTTTTTTGGTTACTACATGATTCCATGTGTGTTATTTCATAGTTATGATGTCTTCATTATTATTATACAATGTAGAAAGTACAAATTAAGAAAAACCCATGAATGAGTAGGTATGTCCAAACTTTTGACTGGTACTGTAGATAAGTTCAACCAATTTAACCAGACTCTGGATAGATACGTTTGCGTATGTCACGCCCTGACCTTAGAGAGCCTTTTTATTTCTCTATTTCGTTAGGTCGGGGTGTGATTTGGGTGGGCATTCTAGTTTTTCTATTTCTTTGTTGGCCGGGTATGGTTCCCAATCAGAGGCAGCTGTCTATCATTGTCTCTGATTGGGGATACTTACTTAGGCAGCCTTTTTTCCACCTTTAGTTTGTGGGATCTTGTTTTCGTGTAGTGCCTGTGAGCACTCCAGTCGTTACGTCTCGTTTGCTGTTTATTGTTTTTGTTGGTGAGTTTCATTTAAATACGTGGAACTCTATGCACGCTGCGCCTTGGTCCGCTCATTTCAACGAACGTGACAGCGTAACTTAATAGCATTAAGTGACATAGATGGCAGGCAGCATATGGCCTTGACATACTGCTGTTCACCTGTTCCCAAGGTTTTCCTGAAATGTCTAAGGCATATGCCACTCCATGAGTCAGATATCTTTCCTTTATGTCTCCTCTTTTTTAAATATTTTCCTCTCTTCTCCCCCTTTGTTTTTAATGATCCTACCCTTGCCTGCTAGTAGGCCTGTTCCTGCTATGACTTCAATATTTCCACATTCTCTCACTGACATTGTTGAAAAATACAGTATACAGTGAATTAGGATTCAGACCCCTTGACTTTTTGCACATTTTGTTACGTTACAGCCTTACTCTAAAAATGATTAAATTGTTTGTTTTTTCCTCATCAATCTAAACACAAAACCCCATAATGACAAAGAAAAAATAGGTTTGTAGAAATTTTTGCAAATTAATATATATAAAAAAATATATACGATATATCACATTTACATAAGTATTCAGGCCCTTTACTCAGTACTTTGTTGAAGCACCTTTGGCAGCGATTACAGCCTCAAGTCTTCTTGGGTATGATGTCACAAGCTTGGCACACCTGTATGTGGAGAGTTTCTCCCATTCTTCTTTGCAGATCCTCTCAAGCTCTGTCGGGTTGGATGGGGAGCGTTGCTGCACAGCTATTTTCAGTTTTTTTCAGAGATGTTTGATTGGGTTCAGGTCTGGGCTCTGGCTGGGCCACTCAAGGACATTCAGAGACTTGTCCCAAAGCCACTCCTGCGTTGTTTTGGCTGTGTGCTTAGGGTCGTTGTCCTGTTGGAAGGTGAACCTTTACCCCAGTCTGAGGTCTTGAGCGCTCGGGAGAAGGTTTTCATCAAGGATCTATCTGTACTTTGCTCCGTTTATCTTTCCCTCGATTCTGACTAGTCTCCCTGTCCATGTTGCTGAAAAACATCCCCACAGCATGATGCTGACACCACCATGCTTCACCATAGGAATGGTGCCATGTTTCCTCCAGATGTGACACTTGGCATTCCTGCCAAAGAGTTCAATCTTGGTTTCATCAGACCAGAGAATCCTATTTCTCATGCTCTGAGAGTCCTTTAGGCACCTTTTGGCAAACTCCGAGCAGGCTGTCATGTGCCTTTTACTGAGGAGTGGCTTCCATCTGGCCACTCTACCATAAAGGCCTGATTGATAGAGTGCTGCAGAGATGGTTGTCCTTCTGGATGGTTCTCCCATCTCCAGAGAGGAACTCTGGAGCTCTGTCAGAGTGACCATTACTTTCTTGGTCACCTCCCTGACCAAGGCCCTTCTCCTCCTATTGTTCAGTTTGACCGGGCAGTCAGCTCAAGGAAGAGTCTTGGTGGATCCAAACTTCTTCCAATTAAGAATGATGGAGGCCACTGTGTTCTTGGGGACATTCAATGCTTCAGAAATGTTTTGGTACCCTTCCCCAGATCTGTGCCTCGACACAATCCTGTCTTGGACCTCTAAGGACCTTCAACCTCTTGACTTGGTTTTTGCATGTTGACATGCACTGTTAACTGTGGGACCTTATATAGACAGATGTGTGCCTTTCCAACTCATGTGCAATCAATTGAATTTACCACAGGTGGACTCCAATCAAGTTGTAGAAACATCTCAAGGATGATCAATAGAAACAGGATGCACCTGAGTCTCATTGCAAAGGGTCTGAATATTGTTTTTATTACATTTTCAAAAATGTCTAAAAGCCTAATTTAATACATTTTAAAATAAGGCTGCCTCTGGAAGCAACGTCAGCACAAGAACTGTTCATTTGGATGTTCATGAAATGGGTTTCTATGGCCGAGCAGCCGCACACGAGCCTAAGATCATGCGCAATGCCAAGTATCAGTTGAAGTGGTTTAAAGCTCGTCACTATTGGACTCTGGAGCAGTGGAAACGCGTTCTCTGGAGTGATGAATCACGCTTCACCATCTGGAAGTCCGACGGACTGTAAAGTTGTAAAGTTGGTGGAGGAGGAATAATGGTCTGGGGCTGTTTTTCATGGTTCTGGTTAGGCCCACTTAGTTCCAGTTAAGGGAAACCTTAAAGCTACAGCATAAAATGAAATTTTTGTCAATTCTGTGCTTCCAACTTATGGCAACAGTTTAGGGAAGGCCCTTTCATTTTTTAGTAATGCCCCATGCAAAAAGCATACCGAAATGGTTTGTTGAGATCAGTATGGAAGAACTTGACTGGCCTGCACAGAGCCTTGACCTCAACCCCATTGAACACCTTTGGGATGAATTGGAACGCCGAACTGCGAGCCAGGCCTAATCGGCCAACATCATTGCCCAATCTCACTGTGGCTGAATGGAATCAAGTCCCTGCAGCAATGTTCCAACATCTAGTGGAAAGCCTTCCCAGAAGAGTGGAGGCTGTTATAGCAGCAAAGGATGGACCAACTCCACATGAATGACCATGATTTTGGAATGAGATGTTCGACGAGCAGGTGTCCACATACTTTTTGTCATGTAGTGTAAGGGGATATCACACCAGGTGTGGCAACACACTAATAAGGTCCACTATGATTAACATAAAAAAGTATTTATTGTTGATAATAATAGTAGATAATGAAAAACATCCTTTAGCCGTGCTGTTTGCCTCTGTACAGTCCTACGTGACTATAACCAGCAATAAGTCATATTTCAGTTGACATACATAATATTTTTTCAAGCAACATCGGTTTGGGAGAATTATTATATTATAGCCTTACATATGATGCCTTGCCTATATGTCTGTGGCATAGATCAATGTTCTTCTCCATATCTTGGCCGAACCTACAGTCAGAAGAGACAGCGTAGTTCGACCACAGACTCTCTCCTCACTGTTTTACTGTGTGTCTCCACTCGTTGTCTCGCCCGCTGCAAAGTCGCTCTGATTAAGAGGGAGGCTGTGTGCGACAGATGCAGCTCTAATTGTGCAGTTGTTTTAAGGCTGTCAGGCTGCTGCTGTGTGTAGGGAACGGGGGGGGGGGGGGGGGGGGGGGGGGGGCTGGAAGGGGGGCCTGGAGGCTTGATGGACGTTTAGAGGAACATCTGCATCTGGTGAAAGCTGCAGCTGCCGTATGGTTCCCCCTGTACTCTGATATTGTATCTCTAACAGCCCTCCCCCAGTCCCTTGTTACCTAAAAAATATTGCCACGATCTGTCTTGTACCAGCGAGTGTAAATCACTCTAACAGGTCAATAACTGGTTTACAATGATGTTTTTCCTGCCATTTCCAGACTGTGTATTGATTTCACATTCCTGTTAAATGGCAATCGTCCTTCTCCTCACTGCTCTTACTTTGTTGCTCACATATACTCCCACTCAACTGGCAAGAGGTGGATAATAGTTTTCTCAATTGACCAAGCTGTTATTTCCCTCCATTATCATTGGATGCAGGATAGTTATCATTGTAGCTTTAAGTGTTTAATTCTAATATTCGTTATAAGATATAATATCACTAACAGCAGAAAAGTGTGTGAGTGTGTGTGTGTGCGCATGACAGTTCTTGCCATTATGTGAGCGTATGTGTGGTTGCTCCTCTTTGTTCTAAATAATGTGTTAGATTGGTGAACCATGGAATTGTGTAGAAAACAATGACAGCAAAAGCTCTATTTCAACTCCACTTATCTGGGGCTTTATTTCACCTCAATATAAGCTTCTATATTTCAGCAAAATTATTTGCATGCCTAGTGTGACATGATGCCAGATATTTGTTTTTTACAATTGAGGTGTGTGTGTGTGTGTGTGTGTGTGTGTGTGTGTGTGTGTGTAACGTCAAGCTTTATGGATTTCCATATGTCTTCCTCCTTGGAGGACAGATGTTGGGGAAACCCACAGAATCAGAGTTGAAGCAATGCTATAATCACAGTGATTTTAATCAAGGTTTTGTCTTGCGACCCACTTCTTCTCTCACAGAGCTGATTGCGATGCTACTAGTGGTATGCCATGACTAGCATTACCAAGTGCAGTCTATGATGAACCTTCTCAACCTATGGATGTCGCATAACCTGCAAACATACATGGAGTCTCTCCCTTATTCCTGTCTATAGAGTCCATCATGCTCCCTCTATGTCACTGAGTGTGCACATATGTGTTATTTCATAGTTTTGATGTCTTCATGATTGTTGTACCATGTAGAAAAAATTGCTAAAATAAAGAAAAACCCTTGAATGAGAAAGTGTGCCCAAACTTTGGACTGGTACTGTATAGGTATTTAAATATTCCTGCTACCAGTCAATTTTCAGCCCTGTTTACATGTAGAACCACCTTTCACGCCTACACTAACACTCTTGCGCGTACAGATATACGAGACACACACACACACACACACACACACACACACACACACACACACACACACACACACACACACACACACACACACACACACACACACACACACACACACACACACACACACACACACACACACACACACACACACACACACACACACAGTATGAATAACATCAGCTTTGTAAATAGAACTGCATTGGTCTTGTTGATATTGAGATAGTGAATGATTGATAAGGCTACCAGTACTGTTGGATACGGCTACCAGTACTGTTGGATACAGCTACCAGTACTGTTGGATAAGGCTACCAGTACTATTGGATACGGCTACCAGTACTATTGGATACGGCTACCAGTACTGTTGGATAAGGCTACCAGTACTGTTGGATACGGCTACCAGTACTATTGGATACGGCTACCAGTACTATTGGATAAGGCTACCAGTACTATTGGATAAGGCTACCAGTACTGTTGGATAAGGCTACCAGTACTGTTGGATACGGCTACCAGTACTGTTGGATACGGCTACCAGTACTGTTGGATACAGCTACCAGTACTGTTGGATACAGCTACCAGTACTGTTGGATAAGGCTACCAGTACTATTGGATAAGGCTACCAGTACTATTGGATACGGCTACCAGTACTGTTGAATAAGGCTACCAGTACTATCAGATACGGCTACCAGTACTGTTGGATACGGCTACCAGTACTGTTGGATACGGCTACCAGTACTGTTGGATACAGCTACCAGTACTGTTGGATACAGCTACCAGTACTGTTGGATAAGGCTACCAGTACTATTGGATAAGGCTACCAGTACTGTTGGATAAGGCTACCAGTACTGTTGGATAAGGCTACCAGTACTATTGCATAAGGCTACCAGTACTGTTGGATAAGGCTACCAGTACTATTGGATACGGCTACCAGTACTGTTGGATAAGGCTACCAGTACTGTTGGATAAGGCTACCAGTACTGTTGCATAAGGCTACCAGTACTGTTGGATAAGGCTACCAGTACTGTTGGATACGGCTACCAGTACTGTTGGATAAGGCTACCAGTACTGTTGGATAAGGCTACCAGTACTATTGCATAAGGCTACCAGTACTGTTGGATACGGCTACCAGTACTGTTGGATAAGGCTACCAGTACTGTTGGATAAGGCTACCAGTACTATTGCATAAGGCTACCAGTACTGTTGGATACGGCTACCAGTACTGTTGGATACGGCTACCAGTACTGTTGGATACAGCTACCAGTACTGTTGGATACAGCTACCAGTACTGTTGGATAAGGCTACCAGTACTATTGGATAAGGCTACCAGTACTGTTGGATAAGGCTACCAGTACTGTTGGATAAGGCTACCAGTACTATTGCATAAGGCTACCAGTACTGTTGGATAAGGCTACCAGTACTATTGGATACGGCTACCAGTACTGTTGGATAAGGCTACCAGTACTATTGCATAAGGCTACCAGTACTGTTGGATACGGCTACCAGTACTGTTGGATAAGGCTACCAGTACTGTTGGATAAGGCTACCAGTACTATTGCATAAGGCTACCAGTACTGTTGGATAAGGCTACCAGTACTGTTGGATACGGCTACCAGTACTGTTGGATAAGGCTACCAGTACTGTTGGATACGGCTACCAGTACGTACTGTTGGATAAGGCTACCAGTACTATCAGATACGGCTACCAGTACTGTTGGATAAGGCTACCAGTACTGTTTGATAAGGCTACCAGTACTGTTGAATAAGGCTACCAGTATTGTTGGATAAGGCTGCCATTACTATTGGATACGGCTACCAGTACTGTTGAATAAGGCTTCAAGTTCTGTTGGATACGGCTACCAGTACTGTTGGATACGGCTACCAGTACTGTTGAATAAGGCTACCAGTACTGTTGAATAAGGTTACCAGTACTGTTGAATAAGGCTACCAGTACTGTTGAATAAGGCTACCAGTACTGTTGGATACGGCTGCCAGTACTATTGGATAAGGCTACCAGTACTGTTGAATAAGGCTACCAGTACTGTTGAATAAGGCTACCAGTACTGTTGAACAAGGCTACCAGTACTGTTGGATACGGCTGCCAGTACTGTTGAATAAGGCTACCAGTACTGTTGAATAAGGCTACCAGTACTGTTGAATAAGGCTACCAGTACTGTTGAATAAGGCTACCAGTACTGTTGAATAAGGCTACCAGTACGGTTGAATAAGGCTACCAGTACTGTTGAATAAGGCTACCAGTACTGTTGGATACAGCTACCAGTACTGTTGGATACGGCTACCAGTACTGTTAAATAAGGCTACCAGTACTGTTGAATAAGGCTACCAGTACGGTTGAATAAGGCTACCAGTACTGTTGAATAAGGCTACCAGTACTGTTGGATACGGCTCCCAGTACTGTTGAATAAGGCTACCAGTACTGTTGGTTACGGCTACCAGTACTGTTGGATAAGGCTACCAGTACTGTCTGATACGGCTGCCAGTACTATTGGATAAGGCTACCAGTACTGTTGGATAAGGCTACCAGTACTGTTGAATAAGGCTACCAGTACTATCAGATACGGCTACCAGTACTATTGCATAAGGCTACCAGTACTGTTGAATAAGGCTACCAGTACTGTTGGATAAGGCTACCAGTACTGTTGGATAAGGCTACCAGTACTGTTGAATAAGGCTACCAGTACTGTTGGATACGGCAACCAGTACTGTTGGATACGGCTACCAGTACTATTGGATACGGCTACCAGTACTGTTGGATACGGCTACCAGTACTATTGGATACGGCTACCAGTACTGTTGGATACGGCTACCAGTACTGTTGGATACGGCTACCAGTACTATTGGATACGGCTACCAGTACTATTGGATACGGCTACCAGTACTGTTGGATACGGCTACCAGTACTGTTGGTTACGGCTACCAGTACTGTTGGATAAGGCTACCAGTACTGTTGGATACGGCTACCAGTACTGTTGGATACGGCTACCAGTACTGTTGGATAAGGCTACCAGTACTGTTGGATAAGGCTACCAGTACTATCAGATACGGCTACCAGTACTATTGCATAAGGCTACCAGTACTGTTGAAATAGGCTACCAGTACTGTTGGATAAGGCTACCAGTACTGTTGGATACGGCTGCCAGTACTGTTGAATAAGGCTACCAGTACTGTTGAATAAGGCTACCAGTACTGTTGAATAAGGCTACCAGTACTGTTGAATAAGGCTACCAGTACTGTTGAATAAGGCTACCAGTACGGTTGAATAAGGCTACCAGTACTGTTGAATAAGGCTACCAGTACTGTTGGATACAGCTACCAGTACTGTTGGATACGACTACCAGTACTGTTGAATAAGGCTACCAGTACGGTTGAATAAGGCTACCAGTACTGTTGAATAAGGCTACCAGTACTGTTGGATACGGCTACCAGTACTGTTGAATAAGGCTACCAGTACTGTTGAATAAGGCTACCAGTACGGTTGAATAAGGCTACCAGTACTGTTGAAAAAGGCTGCCAGTACTGTTGAATAAGGCTACCAGTACTGTTGAATAAGGCTACCAGTACGGTTGAATAAGGCTACCAGTACTGTTGAATAAGGCTACCAGTACGGTTGAATAAGGCTACCAGTACGGTTGAGTAAGGCTACCAGTACTGTTGGATACGGCTACCAGTACTGTTGGATACGGCTGCCAGTACTGTTGAATAAGGCTACCAGTACTGTTGAATAAGGCTACCAGTACTGTTGGTTAAGTGGTGTAAAACTAGCTGTGCTTTTGAAGACAGTGCAGAAATGGTGATAACATAATATGCTTTCAAGAGTTGTTTTAGATTTTATAGGCTTCAGTGTATGTCATTGCCTCATCTGCCAAACATTTTCATTTTTATTTTTAACCGATATTTAAGTCAGTTAAGAACAAATTCTTATTTACAATGATGGCCTACCGGGGAACAGTGGGTTAACTGCCTTGTTCAGGGGCAGAACGACAGATTTTTACCTTGTCAGCTCGGGTATTCGATCCAGCAACCATTCGGTCACTGGCCTAACCACTAGGCTACCTGTCACCCCGCACATTTCTAAAATGATCATAGTTCATAGTTTACCCAGTATCCATAACCTGTCTACCGAAAACAATACATTATGATACTGTAGATTTGATATATTATTAGTTGACAGAAAACATAGAGCATTGTGTAAACATGAATGGTTACATGGACTGTCTATTTACCAAATTATAATTATTTAACTAAGTATTTAACTATCACATTACACGTATTATGAAATATGGCTGATTCTTTGATGTGCTGCAACACCATTTAATTGTGCCACCAGACCGCCAAATGAGGGGGTTGAAACCTGCCCCAACATGAAGGGGTTCAGTGGGGCTCTCCCTCTCTCTCTGAGGATCTCTGAACAAGCTTAGACTGGACCCCCCAAAATACACTCCTCCTACACATCAAAGTACACCCCCCACCTCATCCTCCCGACACCCACTCAACCCCACCACACCCTCAGGTATTTCAATTAAAAGTCCCAGGGAGGGAGACATGGCATGGATCCCTGTGGTGCAGCACTGGCTCAATGTCTGTGTTCAGTGCAGTAGGCAGCAGCAGTGTTCAGTGCAGTAGGCAGCAGCAGTGTTCAGTGCAGTAGGCAGCAGCAGTGTTCAGTGCAGTAGGCAGCAGCAGTGTTCAGTGCAGTAGGCAGCAGCAGTGTTCAGTGCAGTAGGCAGCAGCAGTGTTCAGTGCAGTAGGCAGCAGCAGTGTTCAGTGCAGTAGGCAGCAGCAGTGTTCAGTGCAGTAGGCAGCAGCAGTGTTCAGTGCAGTAGGCAGCAGCAGTGTTCAGTGCAGTAGGCTACTCCCCTCCCCTCCACTGCTAACCAACACCAGAGGGGAAGTGAACCAGCATGGTTTGACTTGGTATAAACAACAAACAGTATTATGCATCCATTCACGCATCATTGCACTTCATCTTGGGAATACCAGAGACAAATGCAAAGGACCTGCAGATCTGTGCACTTTTACATTCATTGTGTGCCTCCTCGTTTCAGTCATTGAGTCTACTGTATCTTGTTGAGACAGCTCAGAACTTGTCCTTGCCCTCCTCTCTTCCTCTTCTTTCCTCCTTCTGTTCAGTCCCTAACAGATTGTGGTGGTTCCAAGGCTTACTCCAGAAATGTTTTCCTGCCGAGATCGCATAAGATGGGTCCTGCGCTGTTCCACCTGCCATTAGGGCTCTCCACACTTTTATCCCAAACCTCTGAGACCCCAAACTGACAAATGAGGTGAGTTATGGCCAGTTATATGGAGTGGACCCAGAGCTACGTCGGAGAGGGCTGAGTCTGTGGAACTAGCCACACTCCTGACCACCAGAGCCACGGGGGAGAGGGCTGAGTCTGTGGAACTAGCCACACTCCTGACCACCAGAGCCACGGGGGAGAGGGCTGAGTCTGTGGAACTAGCCACACTCCTGACCACCAGAGCCACGGGGGAGAGGGCTGAGTCTGTGGAACTAGCCACACTCCTGACCACCAGAGCCACGGGGGAGAGGGCTGAGTCTGTGGAACTAGCCACACTCCTGACCACCAGAGCCACGGGGGAGAGGGCTGAGTCTGTGGAACTAGCCACACTCCTGACCACCAGAGCCACGGGGGAGAGGGCTGAGTCTGTGGAACTAGCCACACTCCTGACCACCAGAGCCACGGGGGAGAGGGCTGAGTCTGTGGAACTATCCACACTCCTGACCACCAGAGCCACGGGGGAGAGGGCTGAGTCTGTGGAACTAGCCACTCTCCTGACCATTAAAACCATTAAACGGCAGCCTAATACTGCCTCTTCATCTTTCCCCCCTCTTACAGGCCTGCCCTGCAATCCCCCTTTCCCCGCTCCCCCAAGGAGGCACACATCCCGACAGCCAACCGTAGCTGCGTCTCCAGCTCCTGCTCCAGCCCCATATCCTGCTCATTCTCCTTCTCCATACCCAGCTCCTGCTCAATGCCCTGCTCTTTCTCCTTTTCCTTCTCGAGATCCAGCTTCTTCTCCAGCTCATGCTCCAGCGCCAGCTCCTGCTCCATCTCCAGGTCCTGCTCCAACCCAGCTCAAGCCCTAGCTCCTGCTCCATCTACAGGTCCTGCTCCAACCCAGCTCAAGCCCCAGCTCCTGCTCCATCTACAGGTCCTGCTGCAACCCAGCTCAAGCCCCAGCTCCTGCTCCATCTACAGGTCCTGCTCCAACCCAGCTCAAGCCCCAGCTCCTGCTCCATCTACAGGTCCTGCTCCAACCCAGCTCAAGCCCCAGCTCCTGCTCCCACCATCATTAAATGTTAAGGTCCTCCTGGCCTCCTCCTCTATATTTATTGATTTTGCACTTAAGTCTTTTCTTTTGCTCTTTCTCTCTCATTCTTATTCCACTGATTCTCTCTCACTCTTTCCATCCCATCTCTGTGTATCTCTGGCAGTACTTTTCTCCTTCATTTAATCTCTACTCCCTTTCTCTGTCAACCTGCCCTCTTCCTCTGCCTCTCCCTCTCTTTTCCCCTCTAGCCAAGGAGGGGGAGGAGGATGGGGGTATAACCACGCACGGTTAATTGCATTAGCTAAAACAACCATGACTCCTTTGGCCACGCCACTGCATAAATAGGTCATATGAGTCAGGCAACCCCCACAAACCCACTCTGACCACGCACTCTCACTGCTTTGCTGATTAGCCTGACTAGCTGGTTGTCTGGTTGGCTGACTGGCTGGTTGGCTGGATAGCTGGCTGTATGGTTATTTGAATGGCTGTTTGGTTTATTGGCTGGCCGGTTGGTTGCCCGGGTGATTGGCTGGCTGGCTGGTGAACTGGCTGGCTTGCTGGCTGACCGGCTGGTTGGCTGGCTAGATGTTTGGCTAGTTGGCTGATAGGGCACTCTCTGGATGTCACCCATCCTGACAGACAGCCTGCTGTATTACATCCAATGGACTGTGCAATGTGCTGGATCTGATCTGCCACAATAACAGGGGCATCATGAAATGATGGATCCAACCCCCCCATCATTCTCTTGTCATTCATCCTATTAGTCTACAACGATTTCCTCTAAAAGTTGAGTGTTTTGATATAGATTCCCCCAGTCAGTTGGTGTAGTGTCGGCTAGCGATAGCTCAGAGCCAGTCCTCTGAGGTGATGGGTGTTAAGTCCAGACTCTCCTCCTCTAATAGGGTTGGCTCAGGGAGCCGCTGGGGTCGGCTAATGACACCTGCAATGGATGCTCTGTCCGGGAAGCCAGGGTAAGGCTGATCGGGGGCTTACAGGAATAGAAATGTGCTGCTCTGGGCTGGACCCAGGTCAGCCAGGTGACCACAGAAATACTAAATTCAGCTCTTTCTGCTGGTCCAGGGCACAGTGCGAGGGTCCTGCCATTGTTCTGGGGTCAAAGTAGAGCCGGCTAGATTGTAAGAGCAGCTGACACCCATTCATCACTTCTATAGCAGTCCATATCGAGAGAAGCCATGTGAAGACGTTTATCTTTGTTAAAGGATTTTCAGGAAAGTTCTACAGCTTCTTTGTTCTGGTAGCATATCAAATAAAACACAATTTTATTGGTCACATACACATGGTTAGCAGATGTTAATGCGAGTGTAGCGAAATGCTTGTGCTTCTAGTTCCGACAGTGCAGTAATTTCTAAAAAGTGATATAACAATTCCCCAACAACTACCTAATACACACACATCTAAAGGGGTGAATGAGAATATGTACATATAAATATATGGATGAGCGATGGCTGAGCAGCATAGGCAGGGTGCAGTAGATGGTATAAAATACAGTATATACATATGAGATGAGTAATGTAAGATATGTGAACATTATTAAAGTGGCATTATTTAAAGTGGCATTGTTTAAGGTGACCAGTGATTGGGTTGGAATAATGGGTATCGGTGCAGGAATAATGCAGGAATAATGGGTATCGGTGTAAGAATAATGCAGGAATAATGGGTATCGGTGTAGGAATAATGCAGGAATAATGGGAATCGGTGTAGGAATAATGCAGGAATAATGGGAATCGGTGTAGGAATAATACAGGAATAATGGGTATCGGTGTAGGAATAATGCAGGAATAATGGGTATCGGTGTAAGAATAACGCAGGAATAATGGGTATCGGTGTAGGAATAATGCAGGAATAATGGGAATCGGTGTAGGAATAATGCAGGAATAATGGGAATCGGTGTAGGAATAATACAGGAATAATGGGTATCGGTGTAGGAATAATGCAGGAATAATGGGAATCGGTGTAGGACTAATGCAGGAATAATGGGAATCGTGTAGGAATAATGCAGGAATAATGGGTATCGGTGTAGGAATAATACAGGAATAATAGGTATCGGTGTAGAAATAATGCAGGAATAATGGGTATCGGTGTAGGAATAATGCAGGAATAATGGGTATCGGTGTAGGAATAATGCAGGAATAATGGGAATCGGTGTAGACAGAAATGGGTAAATTGCTTGTTGAACTTCAATGGCAGATTTCACTCATTGAGCTTACTGCAACAAGTATCGTTAAAATTATAATCATGATACTGTGCTGAACCACTAATCATATTAGTGAATGAGTAAATCAGTTGATCCAAGTCCTAACTAATATCATCAATACTTCAAGGCAGTCCTCTTAAAAGTCCTGCCTATGCCAAGTAATTTCTGTCTGATGAATGTCAATTCTTGCTAGACTGTAATTGTCATATCTTTGCTATAGGAAAACATCAGACTTCTCCCTTTTCTTCCACTTACTGAGGATGCATTTGCCTATTTGTAATTACTGTATGTCTTTTGTTTGGGGAGGGAAAGTCCATGTGCCTGGCTATTAGGGAACAGTTATAAGAGATCGGCTATTTGTAAACATCTGGCAGCATCCCATGCTCGCACAATTAATGGGCATTTAATTGGTAATGATCCTTTTTACTTAAGCACTATGAAATGAGCAATTGCCCTGCAACAAACAGCTGTTAAAGGAACGTTACAGTAATGTAGCATAGATGTTCTATACCGTTAGGTAATCAATGTTTCCAGGAGGTGGACCATACATGCAAATATGCACATCCAACTGTTGCAACAAACGACATGCAATATGTGAAATAGATTTAGGCCTACTGTATCTTTGAGCCAACCCACATGAGTTCAGTTTCCAAAGGGTAATATCCATGTAGATGCTGATACACAACCACATTTCAAAATTGCACCAAGTGTACTCTATTATGTTGAGAACCCGAGTTACTAAAAAATATATATATACAGTGGGGAGAACAAGTATTTGATACACTGCCGATTTTGCAGGTTTTCCTACTTACAAAGCATGTAGAGGTCTGTAATTTTTTATCATTGTTACACTTCAACTGTGAGAGACGGAATCTAAAATAAAATCCAGAAAATCACATTGTATGATTTTTAAGTAATTCATTTGCATTTTATGATGGGAGAACCTTCCAGAAGGACAACCATTTCTGCAGCACTCTACCAATCAGGCCTTTATGGTAGAAGGGCCAGACAGAAGCCACTCCTCAGTTAAAGGCACAGGCACCTCAAGACTCTCAGACCATGAGAAATAGGATTCTCTGGTCTTATGAAACCAATATTGAACTCTTTGGCCTGAATACCAAGCGTCACATCTGGAGGAAATGCTGTGGGGATGTTTTTCAGCGGCAGGGACTGGGAGACTAATCAGGATCGAGGTAAAGATAAACGGCGCAAAGTACAGAGAGTTCCTTCATGAAAACCTAGTCCGTGACGCTCAGGACCTCAGACTGCGGCGAAGGTTTACCTTCCAACAGGACAACGGCCCTAAGCACACAGCCAAGACAACGCAGGAGTGGCTTCGGGACAAGTCTCTGAATGTCATTGAGTGGCCCAGCCAAAGCCCAGACTTGAACCCGATCGATGGGACAGCAGTGGAGAAGGTGGAAAGTTTTAATTTCATCGGCGTACACATCACGGACAAACTGAAATGGTCCACCCGCACACACAGTGTGGTGAAGAAGGCGCAGAAGGCTTGTCACCTAAAATCCTCAAACTTTTACAGATGCACAATTGAGAGCATCCTGTCAGGCTGTATCACCGCCTGGTACGCCAACTGCAATGCCCACATCCGCAAGGCTCCCCAGAGGGTGGTGCGGAGGGCAAACTACCTGCCCTCCAGGACTCCTACAGCACCGGATGTCACAGGAAGGCCAAAAAGATCATCAAGGACAACAACCACCCGAGCCACTGCCTGTTCACCCCTCTACCATCCAGAAGGCGAGGTCAGTACATCAAAGCTTGGACCGAGAGACTGAAAAACAGCTTCTATCTCAAGGCCATCAGACTGTTAAACAGACCTGGCCAAGATAAAGCAAAGCAGTTCGACACATACAACAACACAGAGTTACACATGGAATAAACAAACATACAGTCAATAATTCAGTAGAAAAAGTATATATACAGTATGTGTAAATGAGGTAGGATAAGGGAGGAAAGGCACTAAATAGGCCATGGTGGCGAAGTAATTACAATATAGCAATTAAACACTGGAGTGGTAGATGTGAAGAAGATGAATGTGAAAGTAGAGACACTGGGGTGCAAAGGAGCAAGATAAGTAAATAAATAAATACAGTATGGGGATGAGGTAGTTGGATGGGCTATTTACAGATGGGCTATGTACAGGTGTTGTGATCTGTGAGCTGCTCTGACAGCTGGTGCTTATAGCTAGTGAGGGAGATATGAGTCTCCAGCTTCAGTGATTTTTGGAGTTCGTTCCAGTCATTGGCAGCAGAGAACTGGAAGGAAAGGCGGCCAAAGGAAGAATTGGCTTTGGGGGTGACCAGTGAGATATACCTGCTGGAGCGCGTGCTATGGGTGGGTGCTGCTATGGTGACCAGTGAGCTGAGATAAGGCGGGGCTTTACCTAGCAGAGGCTTGTAGATGACCTGAAGCCAGTGGGTTTGGCGACGAGTATGAAGCGAGGGCCAGCCAACGAGAGCGTACAGGTCGCAGTGGTGGGTAGTATATGGGGCTTTGGTGACAAAACGAATGGCACTGTGATAGACTGCATCCTATTTGTTGAGGAGAGTGTTGGAGGCTATTTTGTAAATGACATTGCCGAAGTCGAGGATCGGTCGGATGGTCAGTTTTATGAGAGTATGTTTGGCAGCATGAGTGAAGGATGCTTTGTTGCGAAATAGGAAGCAGATTCTAGATTTAATTTTGGAATGGAGATGCTTACAGTCTAACCAGCCACCTAGGTATTTGTAGTTGTCCACATATTCTAATAATGCCACTTCAATAATGTTTACATACTGTATGTATATTTTTTTATTTTAATTGGTTCACGGGCCTACAAAAGGGGACCTCCAGTTTCAAAAGGGGACCTCCAGTTTCCCGTCCCTCATCTTGTGGGTTATGCCCACAAGATGCATTTTTAAAAGTCTGAAAGAGACTGGTACCAATGGCCATACCTACACTTGAACACACACTTGGAGTATGTTTTCAACCTGACCAATGTTTATTATGTGCGTAGTTTAAAGAACCGGTTGCCTCGTTCGACTCACCTTGTCGTGTCATATACTGTCGACCCCAGACTGCCAAAGTCATGCTTTCACTGGTTGGCTTTGGTCATTTCCCATGGCCTGGGGCCTGGGGTGTATAGGCCATGGTCTGGTCATGTGTCACTCCTGATCTGATCTACTCGGCTTCCGAGCGGTGCAGCGGTGCAGCGGTCTAAGGCACTGCATCTCAGTATCTCGGTGTCACTACAGTCCCTGGTTCGATTTCAGGCTGTATCATTTCCGGCTGTGATTGGGAGTCCCATTGGGCGGCGCACAATTGGCCCAGTGTCGTCTGGGTTTTGCCGGGGTAGGCTGTCATTGTAAATAAGAATAAGTTCTTAACTGACTTGCCTAGTTAAATAAAAAATAAAAAATGACCACTGAGAAAGACACACATGATCTCACTCACGTAATCCAGCACTGCCATAAATCTTACTCTCAGTCCTATTCCATTAAAGCAGCCACAGGCCTGGCTGACTGGTACCTTATCTAAAAACATGACCCCTGCTGACATGGTGGGGTGACCCTGTGGGTGGAGGTCACAGGAACATTTACAGGTTTGGTTAGGGCAGAGGCCAGTGATGGCCGGTCAAAGGACATTGTTAAGATGATGAAAATGGCTAACACAGGTTGGGGTTGCATGCTGATGCCTTTGTCTGTTGCTGTAAAGGCACATTGCTCATTGATGTCATCATGAATCATCTGCCATTCAGTCTGTCTGTTTTAGCTCATTCATACGGTTTACTGCCTGTAGAAGACAAAGGCCTGTACGAAGCCATTCCAATTAAATGTCATTCTAACCTCTTTACTGAGGCCAGGTCCCCTATCATGTGCGGGGGGTTAGGTTTTTAGGTTGTTTTGAGCCGACTCTGTGTAGCTTTGCAACACCTTTCAAAACATAACACTCCGCTGGTAATATGTAAAGAACTACTAGCAATCACCACTGGTATGTAAGTTTCATTGAGAGAGGGAATGGATTAAAGGCATTGTTCATGCTGACTCTCTACTTGTCAAATAAATGGGGGGGGGGGGGGCGACTGACATGCTGCTGGCTGCCTGCTTATCGCGCGCTCCCAATTGTCGTCTAATCTGTTGGTTGAGCGCAGAGCCTGCTCGTAAACACATTTCTCCAGTCAGACAGACAATGGAGTTACCCCCTTGTTGTGCATCAGGGATTACTGTACAGTATATCCTGCCCCACCTCTGCATACATTTCTGACAAAGGACTTCATTGAATACCCATCCATAAGTCATTTGGCTCTTCTCCACGTCGAGACTCACACACAAGACATATATTCTACTTTAAGGATAGTCCCTCCATTCTGTTACGTTGGAAGTGTTGTTGCTTCCAATCCTTAAGGCTTAACAGTAAACAGATTCCATGGAATAAATTCAATTAACTTTGTAACCTTGTAGATAATTGCACGAAGGCAGCCACCATGGACTGGGCGGTAATGGTGTTTTTACCCTTGATCCCTGGCCCTACTTTTCCCATTTGTTTGTCAAATTAATTTAGGCCCATAGATTTGTAAATTCTATTCTTAAATACACATAACTTTTTATTTTAGCTCCACATTACACTTGTGCTTATGCTAATTAAGCCATGTTTATCAAGCATAAACAGAGTGATGGCTGTAAATAAAATGTCCAAAGAAGTTAAGGCCACTAAGCGCTAGGAAAAACAATTATGGGGTTTTGCTATTCCATGTCCTTGGGTGACATTGTTCTTACTTCCTCTATAAAGTCACACAGCTATGCATTACGAAACATGAGCTAATGTTTTATCAAAAAGATTTAGATGTAGTTTTTAAAACGTTCCAATATACACCTATCTATTACAATATTCTTTCTGCATCTTATCATCTTCCAGTTTTGTAAGATAATATCTGTGTTCACCGGGCGAGAGATTGTTGTCGTGTCTTGTTTCAAGGACAAATGTTTGACCTGTTAAATTTGACAGGCTACTTGTATGCCCTTTCTCCATTAAAGTGAAGGTCTGCACTAGCCCTTCTCGGCTTCATCCTGTATTGATGTGTCAAACAAACACAGCTAGCTTGTTTGCCTTATACTAAGTAGTCCTTATTGTGCTTTATGTATTTGTTTATTTTTTAGATAAGGATAAGGCCTTTTATGGATAAGCAGCTGACACTCCCGCTATCTGCACGAAATGGTGTGAGGGAAGATAAAATGGAGTCTGTTAATCGTGTGGTGGTGAAGGGGGGAATAATGTTATTGACCTATGATGACAACAATGTGTTTCAATTATACCCCGACGACCATTTGTCAGGCGAGCGGCGCAATGGAGGGACTTATGATGTGTCTTTGGAAAGCACTTTAATTTAATTACCCAATTTCTTCTTCAAGCAACAACGCCCAGCCCAGACCCACGATGTGAGACAAATAAAGACAAGTTTGAAAGTTGCCATTTTGCAGACTGCATCTCTCCGTGGTGAAAGAGGGGAGACTGCCAGACTGTAGGAGATTTTTATACTCTTTTTATACATGTTCCATGAATCTGTAATACCAGAGATTGGATTTAAAAAAAAGAAGAATAAGGTGTAAGGTAGTATTTACATCTTTTAGAGATAATTCATTTGGTCCTTTCTTACACTGGAATTCAGTGGTGGAAAAAGTGCCCAATTTTCATACTTGAGTAAAAGTAAAGATACCTTAATAGAAAATGACTCAAGTAAAAGTGAAAGTCACCCAGTAAAATACTACTTGAGTAAAAGTCTAAAAGCATTTGGTTTTAAATATATTTAAGTATCAAAAGTAAAAGTGAAAGTATAACTAATTTCAAATTCCTTATATTAAGCAAAGCAGACAGCATCATGTTATTTTTTTATTCATTTTTTAACGAATAACCAGGGCATGCTCCAACACTCAGACACCATTTACAAACACGCATGTGTTTAGTGAGTCCACCAGATCAGAGGCTGTAAGGACGACCAGGGATGTTCTTTTGATAAGTGTGTGAATTAGATAATTGTGTTGTCCTGATAAGCATTCAAAATGTAATGAGAACTTTTGGGTGTAAAAAATACATAATTTTCTTTAGGAATGTGGTGAAATAAAAGTAAAAGTTGTCAAAATATAAATAGTAAAAGTAAAGTACAGATACCCCCCCAAAACGACTGAATTAGTACTTTCAAGTGTTTTTACTTACAATAAGTACTTTACACCACTGCTGGAATTAATGATTTTCACCCTGTTAAGTACTCAATAGTTTTCACAATGTTAAATATTTGTTTACAACTCAGCTCCTGAACAGATTTCCCAGATTTATTTTTTTCTTCAAATTGCACTCGTGCGAATATGATTAATTCTAATCAAGTCCAATTTACTCTTGCTGAGCAGCTGGAAGAGGCCTGACTGTTGTCTGTGTACTGTCTGTGTGGTGTCTAGGTAGACGGAGGTGTCGATCACAGCTCTCCCCTCTAGGTGTTGAGGAGTTGGTTGTTTCATGGAGAAGCAGGGAAACGTGCACTCTGGCCCTCTGCTCCTGGACATGAAAAACCTGCATGTCAGTTCATGCTTTCAGGACTACAACATGTGTCTCTTCCTCTAACAAAGTGTATCCAATCAACAGTGTAACTTTCATAACAACTCCTTAGCAGATCTTATTGAGAGGAAGAATAGTGGGTAAAATGTACTTGACTATAAGCATGTTATGTACACCAATTCTGTTAATTGGAGAGTTGCAGATGGAGAGTTGCAGATGGCCCAGTGTTGACTGTAGATTCAGTGCCTCTTTTTAAATATCTGCTGAAGATATACTTTAATGAAAATATTTTGAATGTATGATTTCAATGTATGATTCTAATTGGATATCTTGTTTCATGCTCCTTCCTCCTGTCATTGTTTCTTTGTTAGTACTTTTATTTAATTATTTTATGATGTGGAGCACTTTGTTACTCGTATTGAAAACCCCTGTTCAGGTTGTTATTATTAGTGCAGCTCTAGGTTCAGGAAGGCAGACATGGAATTAAAGTGCAAGTGTCACGTGATGTTCATTATTGTGCAACCTCTCCAAATTTCTCCCGTCTCTGTCATCCATATGTGCAGACGCATCAGTCTTTGACAGATAACGCTCTGTGGAGAACTTTGGGCATTGAATTACAGAGACACAAACCCCCCCACATGTTTTAATTGTCAGTTGTTTTGTGGAGGAAAAAAAGGGTGTGTTCTGATACCATTTGCATAATTAGTCATCTAAATCTGATGTTGATTGGCAGACGGGGGGGGGGGGGGGGGGATCAACTTTAGCTGTAAACATCTGTTGCAGTTGTGGCATTGTTCTACAAAAAAATAATTTCAAGGGGATCATAGTCCAGAAGAAGGCCTTACTCATCTAGGAATCTATCTGAAATGCTTACCAATCCATCCTGTCATCCATCCATCCTGTCATCCGTCCATCCTGTCATCCATCCTGTCATCCATCCATCCTGTTATCCATCCAGTCATCCATCCATCCTGTCATCCATTATGTCATCCATCCTGTCATCCATCCTGTTATCCATCCAGTCATCCATCCTGTCATCCTCTTTCTCCTATCTGATTGGAAAATACTTGACAGGTGAAAACAGGGTCCAACTTTAAACAAAGTACAACTTACAGTGTAAAGGTTTTATATACAGTAGCATACATAGAGGCTTCATAAGCACTACATAAATTATTCACAAATCATCTATAAGCATATTTCATGCTCTATAAGCGGTGTATATAGTGCGTTGTGTCACATTTGGCAATTCACCCTACGGTGACAATGGCTGTCACCCCTTATACAGCATTTATAGAGTATGACATACGCTTATAGATGATTTGTAAAGTATGTAGTGCTTATGAAGCCTTTATAAATTGTACTTTGTTTAAAGGGGGATTAAAAACAGATTAAAAACAGTGTGGTGGAAGCCCATCAATGGGCTGGTGTTCACCTACCCATTTCTTTCAGATCAATGCAATGAAGCAGAGGATACGAGGAGAGGACATACTTTTAAGAGAACTGAGAGAAAGACTAACAGACATGGAGATAGTAATATCAGAAGCAAAGTCCACCTAAAATCTCCTCCCAGTCTTTGAGTGACGTAAGTGCAGAATCCCCCATCTGAGCGCTTGAGATATGGAAAGCTATCTGTTCCCAGAGTGCCCGTCCACTCCAGGGCCCAGAGAACCCACGTCAAATGCCAGACCTCTATGGGAAGTGACATTCAGAGCATGCCAAGATACTCAGCAGTGCATCAAGGAAATGAAACCCATTAGCACATCTGTGTTCGGGAATGTCTGTGTTCAGAATGTATGTTCTCGCCAATGCAGGTCACTTTGTCCCCTGTTTCTTGTACTTTTCACAACCTAACTAAGAAGAACTCTCACACACAGAACCCTCTGAGAACGTCCTGGCTGCTGAACCATAAGTGAAGATGTTGCCGTGAGAACGTCCTGGCTGCTGAACCCTAAATGAAGATGTTGCCGTGGGAACGTCCTGGCTGCTGAACGCTAGGTGAAGATGTTGCCGTGAGAACGTCCTGGCTGCTGAACCCTAAATGAAGATGTTGCCGTGGGAACATCCTGGCTGCTGAACCCTAAATGAAGATGTTGCCGTGGGAACGTCCTGGCTGCTGAACCCTAAATGGAGATGTTGCCTTGAGAACGTCCTGGCTGCTGAACCCTAAGTGGAGATGTTGCCGTGGGAACGTCCTGGCTGCTGAACCCTAAGTGGAGATGTTGCCGTGGGAACGTCCTGGCTGCTGAACCCTAAGTGGAGATGTTGCCGTGGGAACGTCCTGGCTGCTGAACCCTAAGTGAAGATGTTGCCGTGGGAACGTCCTGGCTGCTGAACCCTAAATGGAGATGTTGCCTTGAGAACGTCCTGGCTGCTGAACCCTAAGTGGAGATGTTGCCGTGGGAACGTCCTGGCTGCTGAACCCTAAGTGGAGATGTTGCCGTGGGAACGTCCTGGCTGCTGAACCCTAAGTGGAGATGTTGCCGTGGGAACGTCCTGGCTGCTGAACCCTAAGTGAAGATGTTGCCGTGGGAACGTCCTGGCTGCTGAACCCTAAGTGGAGATGTTGCCGTGGGAACGTCCTGGCTGCTGAACCCTAAGTGGAGATGTTGCCGTGGGAACGTCCTGGCTGCTGAACCCTAAGTGGAGATGTTGCCGTGGGAACGTCCTGGCTGCTGAACCCTAAGTGGAGATGTTGCCGTGGGAACGTCCTGGCTGCTGAACCCTAAGTGGAGATGTTGCCGTAGGAACGTCCTGGCAGCTGAACCCTAAACGGAGATGTTGCCGTAGGAACGTCCTGGCTGCTGAACCCTAAACGGCAATGTTGCCGTAGGAACGTCCTGGCTGCTGAACCCTAAGTGGAGATGTTGCTGTGAGTGCTGCAACCTTTCTTAGCGGGGGGCTCCCACAAGGCTAATTTCTGTTTGATGAATAAACGGGGTAAGGATCTTGCTGTTGCGGCGATGCTGCAAATGTCAACGGCAGACAAACAGTGGGAGCAAGCCGTCCATAAAGCCCCTGTTTCCTTAGCCCAGACCTCCTGTAGCCCACCAATCAGGAGCCCCCCAGTCTCCTATTGGATTGGAGTTCAAGGATACACATAATTAGAGAACAGTAGTTTGCTGATGGGGCCCCAGGTCAGACCGCACTTTGTTACACACCAAATGACTGGTTCCAAAATCTGTCCTGTCTGTCTGTCTGTCCTCTTTATCCATTCTGTCCTGTCTGCTGTCTTCTCTGTCCAGTCTGTTCTGCCTATCGTCTCTGTCCTCTCTGTCCTGTCTGTCCTGTCATCTCTGTCCTCTCTGTCCTCTCTGTCCTCTCTGTCCTGTCTGTCCTCTCTGTCCTGTCTGTCCTGTCTGTCCTCTCTGTCCTGTCTGTCCTTTCTGTCCTTTCTGTCCTCTCTGTCCTTTCTGTCCTTTCTGTCCTCTCTGTCCTGTCTGTCTTTTCTGTCCTTTCTGTCCTTTCTGTCCTCTCTGTCCTCTCTGTCCTCTCTGTCCTTTCTGTCCTCTCTGTCCTTTCTGTCCTCTCTGTCCTTTCTGTCCTCTCTGTCCTGTCTGTCCTGTCCTCTCTGTCCTCTCTGTCCTGTCTGTCCTGTCTGTCCTGTCTGTCCTGTCTGTCTGTTTGTTGATAGTGTGACATGTAGTCTAGAGCTGCTGTTATAAATAGAGTATCACAGGTTAGTGAATCAGTTCACTGTTAGTACAGTAGTTCAATATTGACCGACGTGTATCTAAACAGTGAGTTTTAATCACAACTCAACCTAGATAGGTCCATGCACTAAAGATAAGCACATTCCACACATCATTTTTACATTGTAGACCTGAACATCACAGCTCTATCAGTGTCTGCTGGTGCATTTTGAGCCTCTGTCCCATACCTTTATATATATCCTGCTATCCCTGACTGGGGAAATGAAATCCATTGTGTTCCATTAAAGAGTGACCACTCTGCAGTGCAGGCTTTATGACATCAGGCTGGGTATGGGGAGAGCATTCCATTACCCGCTGAAATGGATGCCTGGATTTCCTCCTTGATTAGCTTTGTCTCCAATAACAATGATAGCCGTAGGCAGGGCTAATTGAGCAGGGCTCGCCCCCTCTCCATGCGAAAGTGCTTCCTCATTTCGTCTGTCCTTTTAATAATTACATTATCATTTTACACCCGTTGAAGTTTTCTTTTGGTTTGTGTTGAAGTGAAAGCTCATTATTGGGCCTGAATTATGTGCCGTTTATTGATCCGTGTGCTGGATCACGGGCCTCTAAGTTGGTCTAGACAGAATAGTTAGCCAGGTGACAGAAAGGAAACAGAGAGGCCCCAAGGGAAGGATCCCTGAGCTCAGTTAGCAATTAATGCCTGCCAGGTAATGGAATTTAAGTTTCCACTAAATCCACCAAAGCTTTGACATTTCAAGTGCCTTATAAAAAACCATTAGCGTAATGAGAAGGTCCAAACAGAGAGGCATTATTTTTCTCCTCTATAACTCCCCCTCTCTCTTTCCCTCTCTCTCGCTCTCTCTCCCTCTCTTTCCCTCTCTCTCTCCATCTCTTTCCCTCTCTCTCTCTCTCTCTCCCCCCTCTCTCTCTCTCTCTCTCTCTCTCTCTCTCTCTCTCTCTCTCTCTCTCTCTCTCTCTCTCCCTCTCTCTCTCTCTCTCTCCCCCTTCTCTCTCTGCCTCTGTGCTTCACTCTGTCATTACCCACACGAATGGTCTCGAATCATTTCAACTTATAAGAAAAAAATTACCCAAGATTCTCTGAGAGATGTTTGGATGATAGAGGGTCCAGAATGCTGTTGGTGTATTATTGTTGGCCTGATTGGAGGTCTGTGGGTTTGATTGATGGGTATTAGCAGGTTCAATTTTCCTGACAGGCAAGGCTAATCTCCATTTTGGGTGTGGAGGGTGTTCTGTGATAAAACACGCAATGAGCGGGGGAAAGACCAATATGCTGAGTCAGAAGCCAAGACGGCCATTCATCTCTATGGAGTTGTGGGTCCGTTTTAAAGCTATCCATCATTATCTTAATGAACACGCCACACTGCTAAGCTAACTGCACAACCCACTTGCCACCAGGGCCAGCAGCACTGTGTCCTTGAGTGGACTCAGAGGGAGTTGGGCTGTGGGGTGGGGATAGATAGATGGATTCATAAGGAGTTGGGCTGTGGGGTGGGGGTAGAGAAATGGACTCATAGAGAGTTGGGCTGTGGGGTGGGGGTAGAGAGATGGACTCAGGGAGTTGGGCTGTGGGTGGGGGGTAGAGAGATGGACTCAGGGAGTTGGGCTGTGGGTGGGGGGTAGAGAGATGGACTCAGGGAGTTGGGCTGTGGGGTGGGGGTAGAGAGATGGACTCAGGGAGTTGGGCTGTGGGGTGGGGGTAGAGAGATGGACTCAGGGAGTTGGGCTGTGGGTTGGGGGTAGAGAGATGGACTCAGTGAGTTGAGCTGTGGGGTGGGGGTAGAGAGATTGTTGTTATACAAAGTGGATTTATTCCACAAATCTACCGCCCTTCCCTCACACTCTACCCTCGCCCTTCCCTCACACTCTACCCTCGCCCTTCCCTCACACTTTACCCTCGCCCTTCCCTCACACTCTACCCTCGCCCTTCCCTCACACTCTACCCTCGCCCTTCACTCACACTCTACCCTCGCCCTTCCCTCACACTCTACCCTCGCCCTTCCCTCACACTCTCGAAACGGGTACCTCTATGATAGAGAACTGTGTGTGTGTGTCGCCAGTTGCAGGCCTCCACTTAAAAGATAGCCTTAATGAAAGTGTGGAATAGTCATGTGATTGTGCTGCACCT
Organism: Salvelinus fontinalis; assembly: GCF_029448725.1. Lineage (NCBI taxonomy): Eukaryota > Metazoa > Chordata > Actinopteri > Salmoniformes > Salmonidae > Salvelinus > Salvelinus fontinalis. The sequence continues at coordinate 12,984,205 of NC_074668.1, forward strand.
GTTAAAGCAGCCCTTCTCTCCCTGGGAGAGAGATAGAGAGCCAAGAACTTCATTTCCCCCCTGTAATGAGGCCACTCTCCTTAAAGCCATTCTGTGTGTGTCCTTGGCATATATGCCTTGGTAATGCCAGTAAATACATACAGGGAGAATAAAGTAGGCTATAATCGACAAGGGCTGTGGAGGAGAAAAGCAGCTGATTAGACTTGTTTTACTGGTGTACTGTTGCCCACCTAGACCAGCCCTGACCTTGCATAGCAAAGCCCTTACACATCTAATGATCTCTGAGTGATACAATGTGTTCTCTCCCTCTCTCTCTCTTTCTCTCTCTCCATCTTTGTCCTCGCTCATGACACACACACACGCACGCACGCACGCACGCACGCACGCACGCACGCACGCACGCACGCACGCACGCACGCACGCACGCACGCACGCACACACACACACACACACACACACACACACACACACACACACACACACACACACACACACACACACACACACACACACACACACACACACACACACACACACACACACACACACACACAGTCTAAAATACCCAGTCAGCAGTTCAGCTGGGAGTCTAGCAAATTAGCTGTCCTATTGAAAAAGAAAGGAGAGTGCTCTGTGCAGCTGAAAATGCTGCTATGGCAAGCCTTACAGGAGAGGGATGGAGGGGAAATTACTTGTTCGGACAAAGAAACATGAGAAGGTCCTTTCACTACAAATCTACCAATTTACATTCAGACGTTGGGAGATTACATCTATTTCTTTTTCCGTTTTTTCCCTTCTCCATTTCTCCTCACATTATCATCCATAGGTTTCACACTAAGTGCTTTTAGAAAAAAAATATTTCCCAATTCTGAAATACATCATTTTGATGAATACATTACTTCCCCCTTCCTCTTAGCCATTATTTTGGATTGAATACTATCATGACCTGATTAGTGTAATGGTGCCAATACTAAAGGACTGTGCACCTCCATTGAGTTAAGGATACCTAGTGTATTTCTAAGAATTTAGGGTTGAACATTTAGGCTACTCTGTTATATTTGCGATGCTAGAGATCTACAGATGAACCTTCCTCATAACATCCTCCCCTCTTAACTGCGTCATGATGATGCAGCTCCTTGACTGTCCAATATCTTGAAAACTTGACTGCTGACATGCAAAAAATATTGGGACTGTATCAACAGTGGACTAAATAAAAAAATACCAAAATGTAGTTTTTATATATTTAAATCATCAATTTAAATGTAGGACTATATTTCTGTATTTGTGATAATTTTAGTTGAATCCTGAAACCAGCAGCTTAAGTGATTAATTTCATTGTCTAATTCTATCTCTTTGCCATCTTCCCCCTTCAGCTGGATTGGCCCAAGGTAATTAAGATTCCATTACGGGCTGAATTGGAATGTTAAGACGTAGGGTCATTTGGCTTCTGTGACTGGGCCAATGGAACACCTAAAGTGACCCCTGAGCTCTGTGATTGGCTCTTTAGGATTGCTGTGTGTGTGTCCCCCACCCCACGCCATCTTGTTGTGTGGTCCCCCTCTTCAGACCCCTTCAGACCCAGGGCGGGGAGGCGGTGGCTGGGTGGCCTTCTTACCTGGATGAGTGAGTGTGCATAAGAACTTGTTTGAATTCATAATTGTGCTCATGTGAAGTAAGGAATTTGTAAAGCAAGGCAGGGCTCATTGTGTGGCGGTGCGAGTCCAGTGGAGGGTGTGAGGCGCTCAAAGCTAATGTAATCTAAGCTATTAGAGAGGGTTAATTAGCAGCTGAACTGGAGCCCGAAGAGGAGGCAGGCAGGCAGAGGGTGTGGGCAGGGATAGAGAGGTCTTCAGGGAGTCATTAAAGGCTGCTTGTTGCGATACAGCCACATAGCCAATGGAGGGAAGAGAAAGAGAGGTTCACACAGTAAAAAATGCCCTTGTCTTCTCCTGTCTGAAAATAAAATATGAATTTTATGGATCTAAGCAAAAGGGTTTTATTCAGTGCTGCCATGCAAAGCATAGAGGGGAAAGGGTTTTCGTTCGGTGGTCTGGATATTTACCATCATTTATTGTTTTTAAAGTTTGTCATACATTAACATGTCCTCACCTATTCAAGCATAGGCTATACGTATATGACAAATGCACTCGGATAAGTAGATAGTTCTAATGTGATGTTTTACATCATTTTATTATTATTTAAAAAACAATTAGGAGGTAGATCAGCTTTAATATTGCAGATAGATTGTAGTTTCCATCATTTTCTGCATCATTTCCAGTCCCCCATATATTTTGGGGGTCAATTTATACATGTATATATACTTTTTATTAATATTATTTTGTTATATATTTTCCTTTATTATTTTCCAGTAAAGCCTACCACCCCTGCCCTAATTGGAGTAAAGTAATGGACAACAATAGTTAGGCTTCTACTTCTAGCTTATACATACTATATACATTTGATGGACACAGTGTATTTTACAATAGTTATCTTTTGTTTGTCTTTAATCCAATCCTTCAGCTACCCTCAACCGCTCCCATCTATCTCTGAAGACCATCAAGTTTGATTATTATTTGTCATATATTTTTAACTGTGCTGTTTCACAAAAGTTCTGAACCTATACGTTACAGCCTTATAAAAAAAAATCAGAATCGATCTACACACAATACCCCAATAAGTATTCGGATCCTTTGCTATGAGACTCAAAATTGAGCTCAGGTGCATCCTGTTTTGTTTCCATTGATCATCCTTGAGATGTTTCTACAACTTGATTGGAGTCCACCTGTGGTAAATTCAATTGATTGGACATGATTTGGAAAGGCACACACCTGTCTATATAAGGTCCCAGAGTTGACAGTGCATGTCAGAGCAAAAACCAAGTCATAAGTTTGCAGGAATGTGTCGATGCACAGATCTGGGGAAGGGTTCCAGAACATTTATGCAGCATTGAAGGTCCCCAAGAACACAGTGGCTTCCATTATTCTTAAAATATTATCTTAAGTTATGAACCACCAACACTCTTCCTAGAGCTGGCAGCCCGGCCAAACTGAGCAATCAGGGGGGAGAAGGGCCTTGGTGGGCCTTGGACCAAGAGCCCGATGGTCACTCTGACAGAGTTCCTCTGTGGAGATGGGAGAACCATCCAGAAGGACAACCATCTCTGCAGCACTCCACCAATCAGGCCTTAATGGTAGAGTGGCCAGACAGAATCCCCTCCTCAGTAAAAGGCACATGACAGCCCGCTTGGAGTTACAAAAGGCACCTAAAGACTCTCAGACAATGAGAAACAAGAGTCTCTGGTCTGATGAAACCAAGATTGAACTCTTTGGCCTGAATGCCAATCGTCACGTCTGGAGGAAACCTGTCACCATGCCTACAGTGAAGCATGGTGGTGGCAGCATTATACTGTGGGGATGTTTTTCAGCAGCAGGGACTGCGAGACTAGTCAGGATCGAGGGAAAGATGAACTGAGCAAATTACAGAAAGATCCTTGATGAAATTCTGCTCTAGAGTGCCCAAGACCTCAGACTGCGGCGAAGGTTCACCTTCCAACAGGACAACGACCCTAACCACACAGCCAAGACAACACAGGAGTGGCTTCGGGACAAGTCTCTGAATGTCCTTGAATAGCCCAGCCAGAGCCCGGACTTGAACCCCGATCAAACATCTTTGGAGAGACCTGAAAATAGCTGTGCAGTGACACACCCCATCCAACTTGACAGAGCTTGAGAAGATCTGCAGAGAAGAATGGGAGAAACTCCCCAAATACAGTTGTGCCAAGCTTGTAGCGTCATACCCATTCAAGGCTGCAATCGCTGTCAAAGGTGCTTCAATAAAGTATTGAGCAAAGGGTCAATAAATGTAATGTATGCAAATGGTATATATATATTTTTTTCATTTTATACATTTGCAAAAATGTCTGAACCTGTTTTTGCTTTGTCATTATGTGGTATTGTGTGTATTTTGATGAGGAGGAAAAAACAATTTAATGCATTTTAAAATAAGGCTGTAATGTAACAATATGTGGAAAAAGTCAAGGGGCCTGAATACTTTACAAATGCACTATATACATTTTACGGACACAGTATATTTTACATTAGTTATCTTGTTGTTTTTAGTCCCACCCTTCAGCTCCAGTCAAACCCTCCCCCATCTATCTCTGAACACCACCCAGTTGTGATTCCTATTTGCCATATCTTTTTCAACTGTGCTGTGATGTTTCACAAAAAGTTCCTCTTTAGGCTAGGGGGCAGTATTTTGATGTTTGGATGAAAAACGTGCCCAAAGTATAATGCCTATTTCTCAGGCCCAGAAGCTAGAATATGCATATAATTGGCAGATTAGGATAGATAACACTCTAAAGTTTCCAAACTGTCAAAATATTGTCTGTGAGTATAACATAACTGATATAGCAGGCGAAAACCTGAGGAAAATCCATCCAGGAAGTGCTGTTTTTCTGAAACTACTCTTTTCCATTGCAAGCCTATCCTCCATTTAAAGGGATATCAACCTTTCCAGATTCCTTTCCCTATGGCTTCCACAAGGTGAGAACAGTTTTTAGACATAGTTTCAGGCTTTTATTCTGAATAATGAGCGAGAATGATCACATCGCGTCAGTGGATAGCCAGATGTCCTCAGATTTGTGCATGCGTGTGCGCCGGGAGCGAGACCTTTTCTTTCTCTCTTCTATTGAAAAGGCTACCGTCCGGTTGAAATATTATCGATTATTTATTGTAAAAACAACCTGAGGATTGATTATAAAAAACGTTTTGTATGTTTCTACGAACTTTACGGATACTATTTGGAATTTTCTTCTGCCCGTCGTGACCGCACGAGCATGTGGAATTCCTGAATAAAACGCGCCAGCCAAATGGAGGTTTTTGGATATAAAGAGAATCTTTATCGAACAAAACAAACATTTATTGTGTAACTGGGAGTCTCGTTGTCACGCCCTGACTGTAGAGAGCTTTTTATGTCTCTATTTTGGTTTGGTCAGGCTGTGATTTGGGTGGGCATTCTATGATTTGTATTTCTGTGTGATTGGCCGGGTGTGGTTCTCAATCAGAGGCAGCTGTCTATCGTTGTCTCTGATTGAGAACCAAACTTAGGTTGCCTTTTCCCACCTGTATTTGTGGGTAGCGTATATGTGTAGTTGCATGTCAGCACTTGGTTTAAATAGCGTCACGGTCGTTTTGTTAGTTTGTTTAATGTTTATTCGTTAATTAAAGAAGAATGTATTCACATCACGCTGCGCCTTGGTCTCATCGTTATGACGAACGTGACACTCGTGAGTGCAAACATACGAAGATCATCAAAGGTAAGTGATTAATTTGATTGCTTTTCTGACGTTTGCTTTTCTGACTTTCGTGACCAATCTACTTTGCTGCTAGCTGTTTGTAATGTTTTGTCTGCTGAGAGCTGTCCTCACATAATCGCGTGGTTTGCTTTCACCATCAAGTATTTTTTAAATCTGAGACGCCGGTTGGATTAACAACAGGTTAAGCTGTGTTTTGGTGTATTGCACTTGTGATTTCATGAAAATTAAATATTTTTAGTAATTTAATTTGAATTTGGCGCTCTGCAATTCACCGGATGTAGACGAAAATGATCCCGCTAAAGGGATCGGAGCGGCAAGAGGTTTTATTAAAGATATTTTTTTTTGCAAAAAGCATTATTATATTATTGATTGATTGACTATGCCTTTTCAAATCACCCAGCAGTGCTACCTGCAGAGTTAGCTCCAGGTACTTGTTACGAGTCTTCAGCCATTCCTGAACCTGCGACCAAAAACCAGCTACATATGGACAGTACCAAAACAAATGATCTCTTCGCAGCAAAATCTGCAGAGCTGGGATGATTGTATCCCCCATATATATATGTCATTCTATTGTTTTCCATTGAGTTGCTTTCAGAATAATGATCAGTTGGCATATTGGTGTTTTGGAATGCCTCCTCAAAGACAACCCCTAGAAGACTATGATGGACTTCTTTAGTATGTTAATTTTCATCCTAGCAATGTAATCAGATGGTGATTTTGGACCCACTGGGGTGTTGACTCTCTAGCCAATCAATGACATTAACTGATAAATTAAGTTCCATCCAGGGAGAAGCAGTTCAAAACTGCAGCATGGTGGCATTTGATGACATGTTGTTTAGCTCTGTGAAACATTGTTCTTATAAGGGTGGTTTTAATTCAAAACCAGCAACCGGATTGAATTAGCATTACTTCTTATTCACACTGTAAATATTACATTCTATGTATATGAATTGTGTTAGGCCTGTATCCTGTTTTATCTCAGATCAATAAACTATTACTGCTTAGACCTTCTTGGTTTAATGAATGGGCTTCACAGGCTCTTGTTCATTCTCTTGCTTGGTTTTTGCAGTGCTGTCTGTCATTGTTCTGCCTGCGGCTATGGAACCCTGACCTGTCCACCGGACGTGCTACCTGTCCCAGACCTGCTGTTTTCAACTCTCTAGAGACCGCAGGAGCGGAAGAGATACTCTTAATGATCGGCTATGAAAAGCCAACTGACATTTACTCCTGATTATTATTTGACCATGCTGGTCATTTATGAACATTTGAACATCTTGGCCATGTTCTGTTATAATCTCCACCCGGCACAGCCAGAAGAGGACTGGCCACCCCTCATAGCCTGGTTCCTCTCTAGGTTTCTTCCTAGGTTTTGGCCTTTCTAGGGAGTTTTTCCTAGCCACCGTGCTTCTACACCTGCATTGCTTGCTGTTTGTGGTTTTAGGCTGGGTTTCTGTATAGCACTTCGAGATATTAGCTGGTGTACGAAGGGCTATATAAAATAAACTTGATTTGATTTGATCCAATACCCCGTCTTGTGTCAGTCATCTGTTTCTCTGGTACGTCTTATACCATGATAAGACATACCATGATATCTTATCATGATATATCTTACCATATGTTCTGGTCATGCAGAGCCCAGTGAAAAATATTTAGCATACAGTAAGGACAACTTGTATGTGAAATACACACTCAGGACAGTACTTTCCCCCCTAAAATATCTATACAGCAAATTCAATCACTACTGTGACACGTACTGTATGTAGTTGGACGATGAATGTGTCCAGCAAATGCACTCAATAAAACAAATGGCCTGGGAGCTTAGGGAGGGAACATTTATGGTACACTGATAGTATGTTCTGCTTTTTACAAAACCTCATATTCCTCTTGACATGTGCATTTTGAATGTAGTGTTTCCCGGTACTGTGGGGACTAACTACAGCTCCATTACACTATGTACTGTATGTCTAGCACTGCTTGAGGCCTGATGTATTTATCATCCTCTCCTCTCCTCTCCTCTCCTCTCCTCTCCTCTCCTCCATCCTCTCCTCCATCCTCTCCTCTCCAGTCCTTTCCTCTCCAGTCCTTTCCTCTCCAGTCCTTTCCTCTCCAGTCCTTTCCTCTCCAGTCCTCTCCTCTCCAGTCCTCTCCTCTCCTCTCCAGTCCTCTCCTCTCCTCCATCCTCTCCTCTCCTCTCCAGTCCTCTCCTCCATCCTCTCCTCTCCTCTCCTCCAGTCCTCTCCTCCATCCTCTCCTCCAGTCCTAGTCTACATTCTCTCTCTGTCTCCACTGCCAGGGCTCTTCAGCAGCTTACAGCCAAATCTTACTTGGCTAGTTAGTGTCTGTTCCCATGGCGTTTTAATGCAGATTAATTACTTTACTGAGCCCCAGAAATATATTTGTTGTTGTTTTGTTCCTGGTTGTTTTTAGCTTTCTCACTGACCTTAGGGTGAGGAGAGAGAAAAACACGCCAACCCTCTACAGAAGACTTATTCTCTCTATTTACTAGAAGACGGAGGTGTTTCTCCTGCATCATCAGATCAATGAAAAGTAAATAGCCCACACTTCTTGTTTCCCAGTGCAGTATTGATCTTTCCTCAGCTTTCGCTTCCCTTTCCCCCGCGTCTCGTGTCTTTCAACCCCTGGGAGCGCACTGATTGCCATAGATTGGACAAGCTAACAACCGCATGATGAGGAACCAGGCTTTATATTTCTTCTCCTGTTCTTTCATTTTTTCTTTTAGTGGCACTGGCATGCACCGACACACACAGACTTACACAGACCTAAACGTCAGATCCACACAGTTCTACTCCATTGAAAGGAATATACTGTTTCTGTTTTTCTCTACAGTTCATTTCTGCTCTTGATCCACCGTGAGAGGATCTGTTTTGATGAGGATGTGTGGTGCCAAATTGACGGAATATCAACCTCACTACGTTGGGATGCTCCTCACCTTACGGATAACTTTTTTCCTTTCCAGCTCGCACCACGTTTGTTCTAGAAGCTTCCAACATGGAGAACATATCTCAGGTGGCCTGCAGAAAATGACACAATGTTTGTGCTCGAGATGGAAGTGTGGCTGTATGTGGGTGAGTTCAAAGCTGACTCTTCCCACAGTTTGGCGAAGTGAAAAGCTGGAGGAAGGTGATAGGAGGAGGGTAAACCCTCCCCAGCCCTCCTCAAATGAGAACATAGGCAAATTAAAGGGACCAGATCGAATGTGTGTTATACCATTGGCTATTTAAACATGGTTGTGTGTCTGTGTGCGTGTGTGATGTGTGTTCCACCGTGCTCTGCATACGGTGTTGTAATACATCTTCTTGAGTCTCGGTAAGAGGCTGGCTGCTACCGGGTGGCTGGAGATCAATATCAACTGTGTTTATTTAATTCCATAGCTCTGTTTCTGGACCCCAGGAACAAAACAGCTGAAATAAGTGATAGTAGTTACGTTTTTTAAGTCTCCAACCTGCAAACTATATGGAGCTGTTGGCATCCAACACACATATTATGCGCCATGTTGAATTGTTCACTAGATATGGATAGCCTATAACTAGCCAATAACTATACATGAATAAATACAGATCATAACTATTACTTTAGTTGCATTTTTGTCACTTGTGTTAATTTCAGGTTCAGTCTTTTAGCCAGAGAAGTATATCAACTGTTCTGGTGTCATGTCCATGTGTTAAAAAGCTGATACCTACTCATGTTGTGCCGTTTTGTCCCAATCAGACACACATCTGCAAATCACCACATCCACAAAACATGTTTCATTTGTTTTACGACGTCATAGTCAACTTGGCAGTATTTTACACCTTTTAAATCCATTCTGTCAGCTGAGAATATTGTGGAGGGAATCCCCATCATCTCTGCATACATTCCCTCCCTTCTCCTGCGCAGGTCTCTGTGTTTGCATGGAATATTTCCGGGGGTCTCTGGGAGGATGACAGTTATAACTAGCCCTATTAGCTAACCCTCAGGGTGCCTCAGCACTGATATGAGCACCATTAATTTTCTATTATGGAGTGATAAAGACGTGCCCCTGCACACTTGTTCTCCTGCCTTATTGAGTCACACACCAAGTGTAGACTTTCCTGGGCGGTGTTATGGGGGTTACTGCGCCCCTCTGGGAGCTAATTTATTATTTGCAGATATTGATCTGGCAGGGAGGGCCAGACGAGCCATGGCCATGTTGACTTAGGTCTATCCCGTGGCGGTTAACTCTTTCCAACCGGACAAAGACCCTGTGATGGACGGAGGCTCTCACTTCTGTTGTTGTATTCATTTAGTTGGTGTGGTTATTGCTCTGTTTAGTTATTGAGGTGTGCAATTGGATGTTGTGCAGATATACAATGCGACACACACACACACACACACACACACACACACACACACACACACACACACACACACACACACACACACACACACACACACACACACACACACACACACACACACACACACACACACACACACACACACACACACCTCTTCCCTCTCGTTCTATCTGCTCTGTCCAAGGGAAATAAAATCACAGTTAAGAGGAATGAAAACAAATATAGAAGGTCAGACATAACATGTATCATTTGGTCCGTCTGGTGGTGTGTAAATAACACTGGGACAGTAAAGGGCAAGGCTCTGAAAGCTGCAGATAACCACAGCAGCACACCATGTGTTGTTCTACCGGCTGAACATGTATTTCTCAGGACTGGTCCCAGAGATTTGTCTTCCTATTCCATAGTGTTTCTTTATCTTATACGTCACTTATATGTATGTCTAATCTCAGCCTAATCTAACTGACATTTTATACTTGCTGTAAACTGTGAGACGAATCAAATGTGATTTGATTTGGGGGGGGGCGGGGGGGGTCAGTAATAGTCTAAAGTGGCATGAGATCATCAAGACTCATTTACTGTGTGACACGTTTTTGATCTCATATCCATATTAGGAGGGTAGAATGCCTTTTATTGCCGACACGGTTGTTCCAGCACAAAATCCCTGTTACACGTGTGGGACAGCTGTTCCAGTTGGTTTGAAGTCTTGTTTTGGAGCCGTGCTAAACATAATGGGAACAGCTGCATCATAATATCAGCGAAATACCTTGCTTGGTGGAATAAACCCCCTTATCCGACCTCCTCCTAACGGAAAGAGAAAACAAGGTTGGCGAGATGGGTCTGGTTAATAGACTAGAGGCAAGGTGGACAAAGTAGTGAAGGAGTAGAAAAACAGAGCAGAAAGCCAGATGTGTTGGTCGGGAGATGGTGTCTTTAGGGGGACAGCTCAGCTCCAAGGTCCTGGAACCACCACATCCACACTCTGGCCTCCAAGGACCAATAAGCACCTTCCCACAGGCCAAGCCAGGCCACTACCACAGCCTCTGCCAGGGCTAGCTCTAACTGGCATTTAATGTGTTGCATGAGCCTAGTGGGGTCAAGCTGTGTTATGGATGGGGTTGGGGTGAGAGCAGTGTAGGGGGTTCGGGGGCTGGTAGAGGACTGGAGATGGAGTGAATGGGGAGGTAGAGAGGGAAGAGATGCTGAAGAGGTGAAGAGAAGTCATGTGATTACGCTTAAATAGATTGTATAAGGAAGGGTGTTGTGATGTTTAGATTTTATTTAATAGCATTACCTAATGGTAATATGTGCAACATAACAGTATACCTGCTCTCATTGGCCACTTAAAACAAAAGCTCACTTTACAATTTGAAAAGTAGGCGATTAAAGCGCTTTGGGCCAATCTAAACTTACTCATGCCTCCTCTGTGGAGAACATTCCATCAACTATAAGTCTTTCTCTGTTGAGATAGGCCAATGCCAATCTATGAAGATGCAGCATCCATGTGAGGTCAGAGAAGACAGTGATGATGAGGAAACAATGTGTGGTGGATATCCCGCTGCCGCCCGGCCTGGCCGCACTACAGAGGGTAGTGGTTGTTGCCCAGTGCATCACTGGGCCAAGCCTCCTGCCATCCAGGACCAAAATACCAGGCGGTGTCAGAGGAAGGCCCAAAAAATTGCCAAAGACTCCAGCCACTCTAGTCATACACTGTTCTCTCTGCTACCACATGGCAAGCGGTACTGGAGCTCCAAGTACAGGTCCAAAAGGCTTCTTAAGGAGAGGTTTATCTAAAGTTCCATGTAAAACACTTGTATCTTTTATCAATGTTTATTATGAGTATTTCTGTAAATTGATGTGGCTCTCTGCAAAATCACCGGATGTTTTGGAGGCAAAACATTACTGAACATAACACGCCAATGTAAACTGAGATTTTTGGATATAAATATGAACTTTATCAAACAAAACATACCTGTATTATGTAACATGAAGTCCCATGAGTGTCATCTGAATAAGATCGTCAAAGGTTAGTGATTAATTTTATCTCTATTTCTGCTTTTTGTGACTCCTCTCTTTGGCTGGAAAAATGGCTGTGTTTTTCTGTGAATAGGTGCTGACCTAACATAATGATATGTTGTGCTTTTGTCGTAAAGCCTTTTTGAAATCGGACACTGTGGTGGGATTAATAACAAGTTTATCTTTAAAATGGTGTAAAATACTTGTATGTCTGAGAAATTTTAATCATGAGATTTCTGTTGTTTTGAATTTGGCGCCCTGCACTTTCACTGGCTGTTGTCATATCGATCCCGTTAACGGGATCCCAGCCATAAGAAGTTAACGCTGTGAATAGGTGGGCACGCTTTCAGTTCATCCCGAACGCAGTTGGCATTTTCACATGGCAAGAGGACAGCTTTCCACCAAAAGACGATTCCTCCCAAGAAAGGATCCTTTGCCCAAGATACTGATGGAAGAACAGCTCAAGGTAGGACATTTTTATTATGATAAATCGTGTTTCTGTCGAAACATTTTAGTGGCTTAGGACGCCATGTTTTTTGACGTAGCTTCGCTTGGCGCAAACTGTATTGAAAAGTAAGGATAAATAAAAAAATGTAATAACGCAATTGTATTAAGAATTAAATTGTCTATCAATCCCTGTCCACCCTATATTTTTTAGTCACGTTTATGAGTATTTATGTATAAGAGTAGATCACTGTCTAAGTGGCGCAAGGACTTTTTCTTTACCAGCTTGTCTACATTTCACATTGTCTAACCATGATTTTGGTGGCTAAATATAAACATTTTCGATCAAACTGTATATGCATGTTGTAATGTGATGTTACAGGAGTGTCATCGGAAGAATTCTGAGAAGGTTAGTGAAAAAATTAATATCTTTTGGCGATGTTGACTTTTATCGCTCACTTTGGCTAGAATCAATGCTGGGCTGCTAATTGCTATGTGCTAAGCTAATATAACGATTTATTGTGTTTTCGCTGTAAGACACTTAGAAAATCTGAAATATTGTCTGTATTCACAGGATCTGTGTCTTTCGATTCGTGTATGCTGTGTATTTTTACGAAATGTTTGATGATTAGTAAGTAGGTAAACACGTTGCTCTAAGTAGTTTTTCTATTCCATTTGTGACGGTGGGTGCAATTGTAACCTATGCCATCTACCTGAAATATGCACTTTTTTCTAACAAAACCTATCCCATACCATAAATATGTTATCAGACTGTCATCTAATGAGTTTTTTTGTTGGTTAGGGGCTATAAATATCTTAGTTTAGCCGAATTGGTGATGGCTACTGGTGTTGGTGGACAAATAAAAGATGGTGGATTATGCTAATGTGTTTTTAGGTAATAGATGTACATCTTTACATATTGTGTCTTCCCTGTAAAACATTTAAAAAATCGGAAATGTTGACTGGATTCACAAGATCTGTGTCTTTCATTAGCTGTATTGGACTTTAATGTGTGAAAGTTAAATATTTAAAAAAAAAATATTTTTTAAATTTCGCGGCACTGGTTTTTCAGTGGGGGGGGGGGGGGTGTGCCGCTAGCGCCACGCTGATCCTAGACAGGTTAAGGAACAACAATAAAATAACAGTAGACAGGCTTTATACAGAGGGTACCGGTACAGAGTCAATGTGCGGGGGCACCGGTTAGTCGAGGTAATTGAGGTAATATGTGCATGTAGGTAGAGGTAAAGTGACTATGCATAGATAATAAACAGAGAGTAGCAGCAGCGTAAAAATGGGGGGTGGGGTGGGGACAATGCAAGTAGTCCGGGTAGCCATTTGATTAGCTGTTCAGGAGTTTTATGGCTTAGGGGTAGAAGCTGTTAACTTCTTATGGCTGGGGGCAGTATTGAGTAGCTTGGATGAATAAGGTGCCCAGAGTAAACTGCCTGCTACTCAGACCCAGTTGCTAATATATGCATATCATTAGTAGATTTTGATAGCAAACACTCTGAAGTTTCAAGAACTGTTTGAATGATGTCTGTGAGTAAAACAGAACTCATATGGCAGGTAAAAACCTGAGAAACAATCCAACCAGGAAGTGAGAAATCTGAAGAAGCCTATCGAATATACAGTGGGATATTGGTCATATTGCACTTCCTAAGGCTTCCACTAGATGTCAACAGTCTTTAGAACCTTGTTTGATGCTTCTACTGTGAAGGAGGGGGGAATGAGGGCTCTTTGAGTCAGGGCTCTGGCAGAGTGCCATGAGCTGACAAAGCGCGTTCACGTGAGAGAGTTAGCTTGCGTTCCATTGCATTTCTGAAGACAAAGGAATTCTCCGGTTGGAACATTATTGAAGATTTATGTTAAAAACATCCTAAAGATTTATTCTATACTTCGTTTGACATGTTTCTACAAACTGTAATATGACTTTTCGTCTGAACGTTCGCATGGATTTGCCCGCGCCTCGTGTGTTTGGATTGTGTACTGAACGTGCAAACAAAAAGGAGGTGTTTGGACATAAATTATGGACTTTATGGAACAAATCAAACTTTTATTGTAGAACTGGGATTCCTGGGAGTGCATTCTGAAGAAGGTCAAAGGTAAGTGAATATTTATAATGCTATTCTGACATCAGTTGACTCCACAACATGGCGGATATCTTCATGGCTTGTTTGGGCTCTGAGCGCTGTACTCAGATTATAGCATGGTGTGCTTTTTCCGTAAAGTTTTTTTGAAATCTGACACAGCGGTTACATTAATAAAGAAATAAATGTCCCAAAATCGCACTAAACGGACATAAATTGCTATAAAACGCTTTAAATTAACTACCTTATGATGTTTTTAACTCCTATAACGAGTGAAAAGATGACCGGAGAAATATAACAGGCTAAACTAACGCTTGGAACAGGAGAGGGTCGGTGTCCTCCACGCGCGTTACGCAGCAAGAAAAGACTTGCTAGCTACAGGGTTTTTTCATTTGTAGTGCCTGTGAACGCGCAATCGACCCCATTGGAATCGTCATCACGTAAAGGCATCCAGGGGAAGACGTAAGAAGTGTCCGTATAGTCATAGCAAAATCAGTGCCCTTTTAACTGACTTCAGAAGAGTGGCCAACATTTCTGAAATCTGAATCCATGTCAGGGAAATTGCTGTAGAATGGGCTCTGTTCCACTTAGAGACAAAATTTCAACTCCTATAGAAACTATAGACTGTTTTCTATCCAATAATAATAATAATATACATATTGTACGATCAAGGATTTTGTGGGAAGCCGTTTCAAAAATTAGCCAAATTAGCATAAATAGTCTAAACAGCGCCCCCATCCCCAACAGGTTAATAATCTTTTATTTTTCTATTTTTCTTATTTTTCATTTATTTTATTTACTAGTTTTTTACTTCAGTTTATTTTAGTATTTTCATTCTTCTTAAAACTGCATTGTTGGTTAAATTCTTGTAAGTAAGCATTTCACTGTAAGTTTCACTGTTTCACTGTTGTTCACTGTTGTATTTGGTAGAAAATTTGGTAAAATTTTGGTAAAATTTGGTAAAATTTTGGTAAAATTTGATCTGATTTGAGACGTATTTGGCTTTTTACTCAAAGCGCAGAACGTGAGTCCAGTACCAGTTCAGTCTGCTAAGTAGAGGTCTACATGGTCAATGTTTGGTTGTTCCCTTTCACTGTCTTTTACATAGGGTTCTCATCAATCTTTGTTGTCATGTTGTGATTCATTTTTTTATCTTTTTTTTTTTTTTACGATGCAATTGTTTTTTTGGCATGGTTTACTCAAAAAAGCATAAATATATTATGCAATTTCTCATAGATTTCTCATAAATTACAGAAGCTTGGCGCATGCACATTTACAAAATGATACAGTATTGTGTTTTTAGGCATTGCAGTTGTCAATAAGCGCCAGACAGCCACCGTGTGTCTGATTTTTCATCAGTAATCCAGCCAGTTTAACAGCAAACACCCGTATAGCGCTAGCATCCAAGGAAAAGTCTCGTTCAACGTCACGGTACCTTGGAAAGGGAAAAGAAATCAGGATGTGTTAGTGGATTTGACTGCGGATGCGTGAAAATACTAAGACAACTAGTTGGATATGGCGTTTTCAGTGCCAACCGTTTGCATTAAGCTAAATGTATAGGCCTAGGGCTAATTTAACACCGCCTGCTTCAACATCACTGGCTGCTCAAAGGCTAGCTCTGGCTCTGGCTCTGGCTCTAGCTCTGGCTTTGGTTCTAGCTCTGGCTTTGGTTCTAGCTCTGGCTATGGCTCTGGCTCTAGCTCTGGTTCTAGCTCTGGTTCTAGCTCTCACTGATTCTAGCTCTGGCTCTGGTTCTAGCTCTGGTTCTAGCTCTGGTTCTAGCTCTGGTACTAGCTCTGGCTCTGGCTTTGGTTCTAGCTCTGGTTCTAGCTCTGGTTCTAGCTCTGGTTCTAGCTCTGGTACTAGCTCTGGCTCTGGCTTTGGTTCTAGCTCTGGTTCTGGCTCTGGTTCTACCTCTGGTTCTAGCTCTGGCTCTGGTTCTAGCTCTGGTTCTAGCTCTGGCTCTGGTTCTAGCTCTGGCTCTGGTTCTAGCTCTGGTTCTAGCTCTGGCGCTAGCTCTGGTTCTAGCTCTGCCTCTGCTTCTAGCTCTGCTTCTAGATCTGATTCTAGCTCTGGCTTTGGTTCTAGCTCTGATTCTAGCTCTGGCTCTAGCTTTGGCCCTGGTTCTAACTCTGCTTCTAGCTCTGCTTCTAGCTCTGGTTCTGGCTCTAGCTCTGGTTCTATGTCTGGTTCTGTCTCTAGCTCTGGTTCTGGCTCTAGCTCTGGTTCTACCTCTGGTTCTGGCTCAGGTTTTAGTTCTGGATCTAACTCTAGTTCTGGCTCTGGTTCTAGCTATGGTTCTAGTTCTGATTCTGGCTCTGGTTCTAACGCTCTTTGGCTCTGACTACGGTTCTAGCTACGACTCCAATTGCAAGCTCACTGGTCTTTCTGCCTGAATAGCTAAAAAAGAGAACTAAGCTACACAGCGAAGAAGGGAAATGCCTTTGGCCTGTTGGCTCCGTGTTTGCTATAGATCATTTTTTTATAATGTCCCTGAAATCGATTTTCAGCCATGATTGCATACACTGGAGCTAATCAAAGGTTTAGAATAATTGTAGAAGACCAGTCTGTGATGGCACTGAGGTGTATTTTTGCAGATATAACACTTTATTCTCTCTGTGCAGCAAACACTGGACAAGCCAGAAGCTTCAGAGACGTGTTTTTTTTAAGGCAGCCTGACAAACCTCTAAAGTTGATTTCCAAACTGTATCAATGGTTGATAGAGGCTTTTCCTGATGACAGAAAACATGTTAAACAAAAATGTGAAGAAGATCTGGGGGATATATTGATGATAAATGGATACATGGTGGCATCCGCATTCATGTAGAAGTGTTTAGAAACATATTCAATTCTTATTTGAAGTAAAAGTAAGCCAAAAATTGCCTCACCATTGTCATATTAGATTGTATAGGAATGCAGGGAATTAGCTTTAGATGGGCAAAAGAAATCTGAGGGAGGACCCTAGACCCTCCACCAGGTTATGTCCCCCCCACGTCTAAAACCAAGTTGCGCCCCGCTCTATAGAATATTAGCACAGAAAGCTATGACTTCACGACATGCCTCTCAAATGGTTCCCAGTTGTAAACATGACACCAGTTGTTCAGAACACATTCTTTCCTAAATGTGATAATATTACAAAATGCCATGACGGTTCAGTGTATAAACTGGCCAGACCAAGCTGTTGTCATTGAACATAATTTTTCAGGTGGTTCATTAGAAAATTATTCAATTTTCCACTCCATATTTTAAGAAAAAAAAATCTACCAAATTCTAAAAAGATCAGTCATGTTCTTCTAATCTATACCATTCATACACAGGTGAACCGGAGGCAGAAATGAAGAGTAACATCCTCCAAATGCCTGCAGCTTAAAGGAATAGAGGCAGGCTGTTCGACAGGTCTGCTCCCAATAACTACTGTAGACTCATATTGAACCTTTTCGCTGATGTAACATCCTGAGGAAGCTGTTGCTGTAATGCATGGCTGCCTTTTGTAAGGAAGACATCATCCCCCGAGACAGCAGCGGTGAAATATGGTATTTCGTTTAACACGGTAATGTATTACACTGTTTGCGAGGTGAGAACCAGATTGATTAGGGAGCAGGGCAAGATTAATAACGCACACAGGCTAGTTATGACACCCATTGTTTCACAGATGCCCTGTAGAGGTGTGCTTCCCAAAATGCATCATTGTGTAAAATATTGACCTGCAGCAATTCATTACTCTTGGCTCACAGACAGATGCTGCTAAACAATAATAAACTGTTTTCCTTTTTCTTTGGAGAATATTACTAGGGAAAAAAATAGGCCTTGTCACAACGGCCCGAAAAACCCTGTCGTGTATGAAGCAGAGGGCAGAAGGTTACAGAGTCCGCTGCAGCAGCAGCCTGTGCCCATGCTTAATAAAGGTGTCCGTCTGCCTGCCAGCATTGAGGAATTTGCCCCTGACAGGAGACACAGAGAAATGAAGGAGCCGTGGCCATGTTGCGGGAGATCAGAGCAGCCTGTAACCTTGAGGGAGGAGCCATGCGACCCCCACAACTCCAGTGCAAGCCCCAGACCATGGCTCAGTCTGACAGTGGCACTGAAAGGAACAGAAATAGCAGCTAGGTCGGAGAGCCTGTGAAAATAACATAGTGTGCTTGTCAAATGTCAAACTAACCTTGTCCACCTTCCTGTAACTGTACAGTGAAGATGTCAAAACACTCCTGACACAGTGACCCTGAACTGCAGACACTACTAGTGTATATTATCGACTAAAGCAAATCATTCAAGTTCAACTTCAGGCATCCCACAGTTCGGCTGTGCTGCTGAAAGAAGCAAAGATTAAAGAGTCCCACAGTCTTAAATAGCAACCAAAACATCCGTCAAACTGAGACGAGCAGAGAGGCATTCACAAATACTGACACAAATGACAGGAAGCGCATGTGAGGAGATTACATGAATCACTTCCCTCTCAGCTCTGCCCCCCGCTGACTCTCGGACTCTCTGACTCTGTCACAGTCGCGTTGAGCCTGGAATGGAGAGAAATCACACACTGACGTTGGGGCTGAAATGGAAAGAGTTTCTTTCTTTCACAACGGCTCTCAAATGGAAGAAGAGCTCACATTCATGTCATGTCGTTGCCACAATGTCAAAAGAGCATGTACCCAATTGCGGTATTCTGTGCAATCCAAAGAGCCCTGCCGGAGGCTGCTCTTGATCTAAATGTATAGATCATAGTATAGTCATATACAGTACAGTGAACACCCATTACCCAACAGAGAATAGAGAGACGACTGCATGTCTAACACTATTCCACTGCAGGCCTATGATGCAATAGGTTCTGCATGAGTGAGTCTGGTGAGATAATGCTGCAACACAGGCTGTGTGCCATAGTAGTAATCCATACCTGATGTGATGATTAAAACAAGGACAGCGTCTTCATGTACAATCAGATATGTGCATTGTGAGTCAGACAAATGCATGACAGAATACACTTTGCTGAGAGCTACTGTCTTTTGCAATCAAATCAATTAGAGAGTGTTGGCTAGACTACAGAACCGACTAGATTAGAAGGTTATCGCATTCAAAAACAAACAAATACCCAGCATATTTTGACAGATGTAAACTAAATAAATATCATATATGTGATGGTAGCCTATTTCAATTAATCTGTGGTTAGACAAAAGTGCAACAAACAGTGTTTTTCTCAATTCAGTGAACAAAAGTCAATGCAAAGGCACACTTTTCATTTAGATTTTTATGGTTTTGAGATACAAAGACAATATATTTATATCTCAAAACCATAAAAATCGAAATGAAAAGAGTGCCTTTGCATTGACTTTTGTTCACTATACATGTCGGGCGATACTATTCACAAGGACATATTTTTCAGTCTCACGATTCCCGATCATGAAACGGCATATGGGATGTTCAGGGTGCTGCATGGCTATATTCACGAGAAACAGATTCCAAATGGGATCGAATGGTGGGTTTTTGCACAGATGGGGCTCCATCTATCACAGGACGGCAGGCAAGCCAAAGGGACTCAAAGGGAATACCCTGCCGTCCCCCTCTCAGCATTAATGCCGCGCTCAAAACAACTCAACAAAATCTCCGACTTCCGACTTCAGTGCCTTCAAGACAACTGGGAACTAGAAAAGAAGCAAGCTTCTACTTGGAAACATAATTTTGAACGGTCTTCCAACTCGGAATTCCAACTCAGGAACACGGGCCTCTTTCTGGTGCCCTGACTTTCCGAACTAAAGATCACTGACGTCATGATTTGACCTCGTATTTTTCCTGAGTTCCTAGTTGTCTTGAAAGCACCATAAAACTCATGGGATACCCTTCGCCAGCTCATATCTGTATGCTGGACTCACTGCTCTTGTCTGCATTAAAACAAAATATCGATCCAGGTTGGATTGTGACATCAGAGATGCGCACTGTCGACCACGCCCCATGACTTTGAGAATCTCCGACTCGACATCCACCAAGCATACCCACCTCATTAGTGGTGGTGAGATAAGATACATTGTCAGACTAATTTGTAATTGACTGCCCCACATTAAAAGTATGTGATGGTGAGTTGAGAAGACAATCAGAAATACTCTTAGAATGTTTTTCAATTGACTGCTATAGCCCCATGGGTGGGGTCTCAAATCTCCAGATATCAAAATGGGATTGTGAGGCCCCAAAAATGTGGAAACCCCTCCATTAATCTCACACGGTTATCAACCCCAGCATTTAAATGTGAAAAGGATACAAACCCCCCCAAGATAACACAAACATTTCCTACAAAACAGTGAGTGCTAATGGCATCCTCTGTATTTATAGAGCAAGTTTATTTCAATTAGTCAAATAGCAGAAATGTAGATGTTATCTAAAGGGTTCATGGGATTTTTCTCCCTCTTTTATTTTGTGTGTTTTTGCTGAAGCCTGACCTTTGTTCCCATTTATTTTACCAGCAACTTGTTTCATTTATTTCTCCGATTACAAAATGTAGTTTTGACCTTAATGATTATAGAGTCTAAGTGAATTTAAAAGGCATTGATACACAAAAGTCTGTGGGCTGGCTCTGAGGGGGTGTTCATCTTCAGCCGTCTCCATAAGACACTTTTGCACTTTTGCTACAGTCACATTTCTGTTTTCCCCCTTCTCCCTCTCCCACTCTCTCTTTCTCTCTCGCTCTTTCACTCTCTCCTTTGTTTTCATTATCTTAAGAGCACAGAGGAAAGCTTTTTGCTTTGGAACTTCACATGTAAACCTCCACCACACACACACACACACACACACACACACACACACACACACACACACACACACACACACACACACACACCCTCTACATCCAAAAAGTGCTACCAATGCGCTTTCTTACAACAGTAATAAAAGCAGCATGGTATTATAATGTTTTCAACAGGGTATTATAATGTTTTCAGCAGGGTATTATAATGTTTTCAGCAGGGTATTATAATGTTTTCAACAGGGTATTATAATGTTTTCAACAGGGTATTATAATGTTTTCAGCAGGGTATTATAATGTTTTCAACAGGGTATTATTATGTTTTCAGCAGGGTATTATAATGTTTTCAACAGGGTATTATAATGTTTTCATCAGGGTATAATGTTTTCAGCAGGGTATTATAATGTTTTCAACAGGGTATTATAATGTTTTCAGCAGGGTATTATAATGTTTTCATCAGGGTATAATGTTTTCAGCAGGGTATTATAATGTTTTCATCAGGGTATAATGTTTTCAGCAGGGTATTATAATGTTTTCATCAGGGTATAAGGTTTTCAGCAGGGTATTATAATGTTTTCAGCAGGGTATTATAATGTTTTCATCAGGGTATAATGTTTTCAGCAGGGTATTATGTTTTCAACAGGGTATTATAATGTTTTCATCAGGGTATAATGTTTTCAGCAGGGTATTATAATGTTTCAGCAGGGTATTATAATATTTTCAGCAGGGTATTATAATGTTTTCAGCAGGGTATTATAATGTTTTCAGCAGGGTATAATAATGTGTTCAACAGGGTATTATAATGTTTTCAGCAGGGTATAATAATGTTTTCAACAGGGTATTATAATGTTTTAAGTAGGATATTATAATGTTTTTTCAGCAGGGTATTATAATGTTTTCAGCAGGGTTTTATAATGTTTTCAGCAGGGTATAATAATGTTTTCAACAGGGTATTATAATGTTTTCAGCAGGTTATAATGTTTTTAGTAGGGTATTATAATGTTTTCAGCAGGTTATTATAATGTTTTCAGCAGGGTATTATAATGTTTTCAGCAGAGTATTATAATGTTTTCAACAGGGTATTATACTGTTTTTAGCAGGGTATTATAATGTTTTCAGCAGGGTATTATAATGTTTTTAGTAGGGTATTATAATGTTTTCAGCAGGTTATTATAATGTTTTCAGCAGGGTATTATAATGTTTTCAGCAGAGTATTATAATGTTTTCAACAGGGTATTATAATGTTTTCAACAGGGTATAATGTTTTCAACAGGGTAATATAATGTTTTCAGCAGTGTATAATGTTTTCTACAGGGTGTTATAATGTTTTCAACAGGGTATAATGTTTTCAACAGGGTATTATAATGTTTTCAACAGGGTATTATAATGTTTTCAACAGGGTATAATGTTTTCAACAGGGTATTATAATGTTTTTAGCAGGGTATTATAATGTTTTCAGCAGGGTATTATAATGTTTTCAGCAGGGTATTATAATGTTTTCAACGGGGTATAATGTTTTCAACAGGGTATTATAATGTTTTCAGCAGGTTATTATAATGTTTTCAACAGGTTATTATAATGTTTTCAGCAGGGTATTATAATGTTTTCAGCAGAGTATTATAGTGTTTTCAGCAGGGTATTATAATGTTTTCAGCAGGTTATAATGTTTTCAACAGGGTATTATAATGTTTTCAGCAGGGTATTATAATGTTTTCAGCAGGGTATTATAATGTTTTTAGTAGGGTAATAGAATGTTTCAACAGGGTATAATAATGTTTTCAGCAGGGTATTATAATGTTTTCAGCAGGGTATTACAATGTTTTTAGTAGGGTATTATAATGTTTTCAGCAGGGTATTATAATGTTTTCAGCAGGTTATTATAATGTTTTCAGCAGGGTGTTATGTTTTCAGCAGAGTATTATAATGTTTTCAACAGGGTATTATAATGTTTTCAGCAGGGTATTATAATGTTTTCAGCAGGGAATAATGTTTTCAACAGGGTATAATGTTTTCAGCAGTGTATAATAATGTTTTCAACAGTGTATAATGTTTTCTACAGGGTGTTATAATGTTTTCAGCAGGGTATTATAATGTTTTTAGTAGGGTATTATAATGTTTTCAGCAGGGTATTATAATGTTTTCAGCAGGGTATTATAATGTTTTCAGCAGGGTATTATAATGTTTTCATCAGGGTATAATGTTTTCAGCAGGGTATTATAATGTTTTCATCAGGGTATAAGGTTTTCAGCAGGGTATTATAATATTTTCAGCAGGGTATTATAATATTTTCAGCAGGGGATTATACTGTTTTCAGCAGGGTATTATAATATTTTCAGCAGGGTATTATAATATTTTCAGCAGGGTATTATAATGTTTTCAGTAGGGTATAATAATGTGTTCAACAGGGTATTATAATGTTTTCAGCAGGGTATAATAATGTTTTCAACAGGGTATTATAATGTTTTAAGTAGGATATTATAATGTTTTTTCAGCAGGGTATTATAATGTTTTCAGCAGGGTTTTATAATGTTTTCAGCAGGGTATAATAATGTTTTCAACAGGGTATTATAATGTTTTCAGCAGGTTATAATGTTTTCAACAGGGTAATATAATGTTTTCAGCAGGGTATTATAATGTTTTCAGCAGGGTATTATAATGTTTTCATCAGGGTATAATGTTTTCAGCAGGGTATTATAATGTTTTCATCAGGGTATAAGGTTTTAAGCAGGGTATAATAATGTTTTCAGCAGGGTATTATAATGTTTTCAGCAGGGTATTATAATGTTTTCAGCAGGGTATTATAATGTTTTCAGCAGGGTAATATAATGTTTTCAGCAGGGTATTATTATGTTTTCAGCAGGGTATTATAATGTTTTCAGCAGTGGATTATAATGTTTCCATTAGGGTATTATAATGTTTTCAGCAGGGTATTATAATGTTTTTAGCAGGGTATTATAATGTTTTCAGCAGGGTATTATAATGTTTTCAGCAGGGTATTATAATGTTTTCAGCAGGGTATTATAATGTTTTCAGCAGAGTATTATAGTGTTTTCAACAGGGTATTATAATGTTTTCAACGGGGTATAATGTTTTCAACAGGGTATTATAATGTTTTCAGCAGGGTATTATAATGTTTTCAGCAGGGTATTATAATGTTTTTAGCAGGGTATTATAATGTTTTCAACAGGGTATAATAATGTTTTCAGCAGGGTATTATAATGTTTTCAGCAGGGTATTATAATGTTTTTAGTAGGGTAATAGAATGTTTTCAACAGGGTATAATAATGTTTTCAGCAGGGTATTATAATGTTTTCAGCAGGGTATTATAATGTTTTTAGTAGGGTATTATAATGTTTTCAGCAGGGTATTATAATGTTTTCAGCAGGTTATTATAATGTTTTCAGCAGGGTATTATAATGTTTTCAGCAGAGTATTATAATGTTTTTAGTAGGGTATTATAATGTTTTCAGCAGGGTATTATATTGTTTTCAGCAGGGTATTATGTTTTCAGCAGAGTATTATAATGTTTTCAGCAGGGTATTATAATGTTTTCAGCAGGGTATTATAATGTTTTCAGCAGGGTATTATAATGTTTTCAACAGGGTATTATAATGTTTTCAGCAGGTTATAATGTTTTCAACAGGGTAATATAATGTTTTCAGCAGGGTATTATAATGTTTTCAGCAGGGTATTATAATGTTTTCATCAGGGTATAATGTTTTCAGCAGGGTATTATAATGTTTTCTTCAGGGTATAAGGTTTTCAGCAGGGTATTATAATATTTTCAGCAGGGTATTATAATATTTTCATCAGGGGATTATACTGTTTTCAGCAGGGTATTATAATATTTTCAGCAGGGTATTATAATATTTTCAGCAGGGTATTATAATGTTTTCAGCAGGGTATAATAATGTGTTCAACAGGGTATTATAATGTTTTCAGCAGGGTATAATAATGTTTTCAACAGGGTATTATAATGTTTTAAGTAGGATATTATAATGTTTTTTCAGCAGGGTATAATAATGTTTTCAACAGGGTATTATAATGTTTTCAGCAGGTTATAATGTTTTCAACAGGGTAATATAATGTTTTCAGCAGGGTATTATAATGTTTTCAGCAGGGTATTATAATGTTTTCATCAGGGTATAATGTTTTCAGCAGGGTATTATAATGTTTTCATCAGGGTATAAGGTTTTCAGCAGGGTATAATAATGTTTTCAGCAGGGTATTATAATGTTTTCAGCAGGGTATTATAATGTTTTCAGCAGGGTATTATAATGTTTTCAGCAGGGTAATATAATGTTTTCAGCAGGGTATTATAATGTTTTCAGCAGGGTATTATAATGTTTTCAGCAGGGTATTATAATGTTTTTAGCAGGGTATAATGTTTTCAGCAGGGTATTATAATGTTTTCAGCAGGGTATTATAATGTTTTCAGCAGGGTATTATAATGTTTTCAACAGGGTATTATAATGTTTTCAGCAGGTTATAATGTTTTCAACAGGGTAATATAATGTTTTCAGCAGGGTATTATAATGTTTTCAGCAGGGTATTATAATGTTTTCATCAGGGTATAATGTTTTCAGCAGGGTATAATAATGTTTTCATCAGGGTATAAGGTTTTCAGCAGGGTATAATAATGTTTTCAGCAGGGTATTATAATGTTTTCAGCAGGGTATTATAATGTTTTCAGCAGGGTATTATAATGTTTTCAGCAGGGTAATATAATGTTTTCAGCAGGGTATTATAATGTTTTCAGCAGGGTATTAAAATTTTTTCAGCAGGGTATTATAATGTTTTCAGCAGGGTATTATAATGTTTTCAGCAGGGTATTATAATGTTTTCTGCAGGGTATTATAATGTTTTCAGCAAGGGTATTATAATGTTTTCAGCAGGGTATTATAATGTTTTTAGTAGGGTATTATAATGTTTTCAACAGGGTATTATAATGTTTTCTGCAGGGTATTATAATGTTTTCAGCAAGGGTATTATAATGTTTTTAGCAGGGTATTATAATGTTTTCAGCAGGGTATTATAATGTTTACAGCAGGGTATTATAATGTTTTCAACAGGGTATTATAATGTTTTCAGCAGGGTATTATAATGTTTTCAGCAGGGTATTATAATGTTTTCAACAGGGTATTATTATGTTTTCAGCAGGGTATTATAATGTTTTCAACAGGGTATTATAATGTTTTCATCAGGGTATAATGTTTTCAGCAGGGTATTATAATGTTTTCAGCAGGGTATTATAATGTTTTCAACAGGGTATTATTATGTTTTCAGCAGGGTATTATAATGTTTTCATCAGGGTATAATGTTTTCAGCAGGGTATTATAATGTTTTCATCAGGGTATAATGTTTTCAGCAGGGTATTATAATGTTTTCATCAGGGTATAAGGTTTTCAGCAGGGTATTATAATGTTTTCAGCAGGGTATTATAATGTTTTCATCAGGGTATAATGTTTTCAGCAGGGTATTATGTTTTCAACAGGGTATTATAATGTTTTCATCAGGGTATAATGTTTTCAGCAGGGTATTATAATGTTTCAGCAGGGTATTATAATATTTTCAGCAGGGTATTATAATGTTTTCAGCAGGGTATTATAATGTTTTCAGCAGGGTATAATAATGTGTTCAACAGGGTATTATAATGTTTTCAGCAGGGTATAATAATGTTTTCAACAGGGTATTATAATGTTTTAAGTAGGATATTATAATGTTTTTTCAGCAGGGTATTATAATGTTTTCAGCAGGGTTTTATAATGTTTTCAGCAGGGTATAATAATGTTTTCAACAGGGTATTATAATGTTTTCAGCAGGTTATAATGTTTTTAGTAGGGTATTATAATGTTTTCAGCAGGTTATTATAATGTTTTCAGCAGGGTATTATAATGTTTTCAGCAGAGTATTATAATGTTTTCAACAGGGTATTATACTGTTTTTAGCAGGGTATTATAATGTTTTCAGCAGGGTATTATAATGTTTTTAGTAGGGTATTATAATGTTTTCAGCAGGTTATTATAATGTTTTCAGCAGGGTATTATAATGTTTTCAGCAGAGTATTATAATGTTTTCAACAGGGTATTATAATGTTTTCAACAGGGTATAATGTTTTCAACAGGGTAATATAATGTTTTCAGCAGTGTATAATGTTTTCTACAGGGTGTTATAATGTTTTCAACAGGGTATAATGTTTTCAACAGGGTATTATAATGTTTTCAACAGGGTATTATAATGTTTTCAACAGGGTATAATGTTTTCAACAGGGTATTATAATGTTTTTAGCAGGGTATTATAATGTTTTCAGCAGGGTATTATAATGTTTTCAGCAGGGTATTATAATGTTTTCAACGGGGTATAATGTTTTCAACAGGGTATTATAATGTTTTCAGCAGGTTATTATAATGTTTTCAACAGGTTATTATAATGTTTTCAGCAGGGTATTATAATGTTTTCAGCAGAGTATTATAGTGTTTTCAACAGGGTATTATAATGTTTTCAACGGGGTATAATGTTTTCAACAGGGTATTATAATGTTTTCAGCAGGGTATTATAATGTTTTCAGCAGGGTATTATAATGTTTTTAGTAGGGTAATAGAATGTTTCAACAGGGTATAATAATGTTTTCAGCAGGGTATTATAATGTTTTCAGCAGGGTATTACAATGTTTTTAGTAGGGTATTATAATGTTTTCAGCAGGGTATTATAATGTTTTCAGCAGGTTATTATAATGTTTTCAGCAGGGTGTTATGTTTTCAGCAGAGTATTATAATGTTTTCAACAGGGTATTATAATGTTTTCAGCAGGGTATTATAATGTTTTCAGCAGGGAATAATGTTTTCAACAGGGTATAATGTTTTCAGCAGTGTATAATAATGTTTTCAACAGTGTATAATGTTTTCTACAGGGTGTTATAATGTTTTCAGCAGGGTATTATAATGTTTTTAGTAGGGTATTATAATGTTTTCAGCAGGGTATTATAATGTTTTCAGCAGGGTATTATAATATTTTCAGCAGGGTATTATAATATTTTCAGCAGGGTATTATAATGTTTTCAGCAGGGTATTATAATATTTTCAGCAGGGTATTATAATATTTTCAGCAGGGTATTATAATGTTTTCAGCAGGGTATAATAATGTGTTCAACAGGGTATTATAATGTTTTCAGCAGGGTATAATAATGTTTTCAACAGGGTATTATAATGTTTTAAGTAGGATATTATAATGTTTTTTCAGCAGGGTATTATAATGTTTTCAGCAGGGTTTTATAATGTTTTCAGCAGGGTATAATAATGTTTTCAACAGGGTATTATAATGTTTTCAGCAGGTTATAATGTTTTCAACAGGGTAATATAATGTTTTCAGCAGGGTATTATAATGTTTTCAGCAGGGTATTATAATGTTTTCATCAGGGTATAATGTTTTCAGCAGGGTATTATAATGTTTTCATCAGGGTATAAGGTTTTCAGCAGGGTATTATAATATTTTCAGCAGGGTATTATAATATTTTCAGCAGGGGATTATACTGTTTTCAGCAGGGTATTATAATATTTTCAGCAGGGTATTATAATATTTTCAGCAGGGTATTATAATGTTTTCAGTAGGGTATAATAATGTGTTCAACAGGGTATTATAATGTTTTCAGCAGGGTATAATAATGTTTTCAACAGGGTATTATAATGTTTTAAGTAGGATATTATAATGTTTTTTCAGCAGGGTATTATAATGTTTTCAGCAGGGTTTTATAATGTTTTCAGCAGGGTATAATAATGTTTTCAACAGGGTATTATAATGTTTTCAGCAGGTTATAATGTTTTCAACAGGGTAATATAATGTTTTCAGCAGGGTATTATAATGTTTTCAGCAGGGTATTATAATGTTTTCATCAGGGTATAATGTTTTCAGCAGGGTATTATAATGTTTTCATCAGGGTATAAGGTTTTAAGCAGGGTATAATAATGTTTTCAGCAGGGTATTATAATGTTTTCAGCAGGGTATTATAATGTTTTCAGCAGGGTATTATAATGTTTTCAGCAGGGTAATATAATGTTTTCAGCAGGGTATAATAATGTTTTCAGCAGGGTATTATAATGTTTTCAGCAGGGTATTATAATGTTTTCAGCAGGGTATTATAATGTTTTCAGCAGGGTATTATAATGTTTTCAGCAGGGTAATATAATGTTTTCAGCAGGGTATTATTATGTTTTCAGCAGGGTATTATAATGTTTTCAGCAGGGTATTATAATGTTTTCAGCAGGGTATTATATTGTTTTCAGCAGGGTATTATAATGTTTTCAGCAGGGTATTATAATGTTTTTAGCAGGGTATTATAATGTTTTCAGCAGGGTATTATAATGTTTTCAGCAGGGTATTATAATGTTTTCAGCAGGGTATTATAATGTTTTCAGCAGAGTATTATAGTGTTTTCAACAGGGTATTATAATGTTTTCAACGGGGTATAATGTTTTCAACAGGGTATTATAATGTTTTCAGCAGGGTATTATAATGTTTTCAGCAGGGTATTATAATGTTTTTAGCAGGGTA
Source organism: Salvelinus fontinalis (assembly GCF_029448725.1). Taxonomy (NCBI): domain Eukaryota; kingdom Metazoa; phylum Chordata; class Actinopteri; order Salmoniformes; family Salmonidae; genus Salvelinus; species Salvelinus fontinalis. The sequence goes on from NC_074668.1 coordinate 13,013,674, forward strand.
TTATAATGTTTTCAACAGGGTATAATAATGTTTTCAGCAGGGTATTATAATGTTTTCAGCAGGGTATTATAATGTTTTTAGTAGGGTAATAGAATGTTTTCAACAGGGTATAATAATGTTTTCAGCAGGGTATTATAATGTTTTCAGCAGGGTATTATAATGTTTTTAGTAGGGTATTATAATGTTTTCAGCAGGGTATTATAATGTTTTCAGCAGGTTATTATAATGTTTTCAGCAGGGTATTATAATGTTTTCAGCAGAGTATTATAATGTTTTTAGTAGGGTATTATAATGTTTTCAGCAGGGTATTATATTGTTTTCAGCAGGGTATTATGTTTTCAGCAGAGTATTATAATGTTTTCAGCAGGGTATTATAATGTTTTCAGCAGGGTATTATAATGTTTTCAGCAGGGTATTATAATGTTTTCAACAGGGTATTATAATGTTTTCAGCAGGTTATAATGTTTTCAACAGGGTAATATAATGTTTTCAGCAGGGTATTATAATGTTTTCAGCAGGGTATTATAATGTTTTCATCAGGGTATAATGTTTTCAGCAGGGTATTATAATGTTTTCTTCAGGGTATAAGGTTTTCAGCAGGGTATTATAATATTTTCAGCAGGGTATTATAATATTTTCATCAGGGGATTATACTGTTTTCAGCAGGGTATTATAATATTTTCAGCAGGGTATTATAATATTTTCAGCAGGGTATTATAATGTTTTCAGCAGGGTATAATAATGTGTTCAACAGGGTATTATAATGTTTTCAGCAGGGTATAATAATGTTTTCAACAGGGTATTATAATGTTTTAAGTAGGATATTATAATGTTTTTTCAGCAGGGTATAATAATGTTTTCAACAGGGTATTATAATGTTTTCAGCAGGTTATAATGTTTTCAACAGGGTAATATAATGTTTTCAGCAGGGTATTATAATGTTTTCAGCAGGGTATTATAATGTTTTCATCAGGGTATAATGTTTTCAGCAGGGTATTATAATGTTTTCATCAGGGTATAAGGTTTTCAGCAGGGTATAATAATGTTTTCAGCAGGGTATTATAATGTTTTCAGCAGGGTATTATAATGTTTTCAGCAGGGTATTATAATGTTTTCAGCAGGGTAATATAATGTTTTCAGCAGGGTATTATAATGTTTTCAGCAGGGTATTATAATGTTTTCAGCAGGGTATTATAATGTTTTTAGCAGGGTATAATGTTTTCAGCAGGGTATTATAATGTTTTCAGCAGGGTATTATAATGTTTTCAGCAGGGTATTATAATGTTTTCAACAGGGTATTATAATGTTTTCAGCAGGTTATAATGTTTTCAACAGGGTAATATAATGTTTTCAGCAGGGTATTATAATGTTTTCAGCAGGGTATTATAATGTTTTCATCAGGGTATAATGTTTTCAGCAGGGTATAATAATGTTTTCATCAGGGTATAAGGTTTTCAGCAGGGTATAATAATGTTTTCAGCAGGGTATTATAATGTTTTCAGCAGGGTATTATAATGTTTTCAGCAGGGTATTATAATGTTTTCAGCAGGGTAATATAATGTTTTCAGCAGGGTATTATAATGTTTTCAGCAGGGTATTAAAATTTTTTCAGCAGGGTATTATAATGTTTTCAGCAGGGTATTATAATGTTTTCAGCAGGGTATTATAATGTTTTCTGCAGGGTATTATAATGTTTTCAGCAAGGGTATTATAATGTTTTCAGCAGGGTATTATAATGTTTTTAGTAGGGTATTATAATGTTTTCAACAGGGTATTATAATGTTTTCTGCAGGGTATTATAATGTTTTCAGCAAGGGTATTATAATGTTTTTAGCAGGGTATTATAATGTTTTCAGCAGGGTATTATAATGTTTACAGCAGGGTATTATAATGTTTTCAACAGGGTATTATAATGTTTTCAGCAGGGTATTATAACGTTTTCAGCAGGGTATTATAATGTTTTCAGCAGGGTAATAGAATGTTTTCAGCAGGGTATAATAATGTTTTCAGCAGGGTATTATAATGTTTTCAGCAGGGTATTATAATGTTTTTAGTAGGGTATTATAATGTTTTCAACAGGGTATTATAATGTTTTCAGCAGGTTATTATAATGTTTTCAGCAGGGTATTATAATGTTTTCAGCAGAGTATTATAATGTTTTTAGTAGGGTATTATAATGTTTTCAGCAGGGTATTATATTGTTTTCAGCAGGGTATTATGTTTTCAGCAGAGTATTATAATGTTTTCAACATGGTATTATATGTTTTCAGCAGGGTGTTATGTTTTCAGCAGAGTATTATAATGTTTTCAACAGGGTATTATAATGTTTTCAGCAGGGTATAATGTTTTCAACAGGGTATAATGTTTTCAGCATGGTGTAATAATGTTTTCAACAGTGTATAATGTTTTCTACAGTGTGTTATAATGTTTTCAGCAGGGTATTATAATGTTTTTAGTAGGGTATTATAATGTTTTCAGCAGGGTATTATAATGTTTCCAGCAGGGTATTATAATGTTTTCAGCAGGGTATTATAATGTTTTTAGTAGGGTATTATAATGTTTTCAGCAGGGTATTATAATGTTTTCAACAGGGTATTATAATGTTTTCAGCAGGGTATTATAATGTTTTCAACAGGGTATTATAATGTTTTCAACAGGGTATTATAATGTTTTCAGCAGGGTATTATAATGTTTTCAACAGTGTATAATGTTTTCAGTAGGGCATTATAATGTTTTCAGCAGGGTATTATAATGTTTTCAGTAGTGTATTATAATGTTTTCAGCAGGGTATAATAATGTTTTCAGCAGGGTATTATAATGTTTTCAGCAGGGTATAATAATGTGTTCAACAGGGTATTATAATGTTTTCAGCAGGGTATTATAATGTTTTCAGCAGGGTATAATAATGTTTTAAACAGGGTATTATAATGTTTTCAGCAGGGTATTATAATGTTTTCAACAGGGTATTATAATGTTTTCAGCAGGGTATTATAATGTTTTCAACAGGGTATTATAATGTTTTCAGCAGGGTATTATAATGTTTTCAACAGGGTATTATAATGTTTTCAACAGGGTATTATAATGTTTTTAGTAGGGTATTATAATGTTTTTTCAGCAGGGTATTATAATGTTTTCAGCAGGGTATTATAATGTTTTCAGCAGGGTATAATAATGTTTTCAGCAGGGTATTATAATGTTTCAGCAGGTTATAATAATGTTTTCAGCAGGGTATTATAATGTTTCAACAGGGTATAATACTGTTTTCAACAGGGTATTATAATGTTTTCAGCAGGGTATTATAATGTTTTCAACAGGGTATAATAATGTTTTCAGCAGAGTATTATAATGTTTTCAGCAGGGTATTATAATGTTTTCAACAGGGTATAATAATGTTTTCAGCAGGGTGTTATGTTTTCAGCAGAGTATTATAATGTTTTTAGTAGGGTATTATAATGTTTTTTCAGCAGGGTATTATAATGTTTTCAGCAGGGTATTATAATGTTTTCAGCAGGGTATAATAATGTTTTCAGCAGGGTATTATAATGTTTTCAACAGGGTATAATAATGTTTTCAGCAGAGTATTATAATGTTTTCAACAGGGTATTATAATGTTTTCAACAGGGTATAATAATGTTTTCAGCAGGGTGTTATGTTTTCAGCAGAGTATTATAATGTTTTTAGTAGGGTATTATAATGTTTTTTCAGCAGGGTATTATAATGTTTTCAGCAGGGTATTATAATGTTTTCAACAGGGTATTATAATGTTTCAGCAGGTTATAATAATGTTTTCAGCAGGGTATTATAATGTTTCAACAGGGTATAATACTGTTTTCAACAGGGTATTATAATGTTTTCAGCAGGGTATTATAATGTTTTCAACAGGGTATAATAATGTTTTCAGCAGAGTATTATAATGTTTTCAGCAGGGTATTATAATGTTTTCAACAGGGTATAATAATGTTTTCAGCAGGGTGTTATGTTTTCAGCAAGGTATTATAATGTTTTCAACAGGGTATAATAATGTTTTCAACAGGGTATTATAATGTTTTCAGCAGGGTATAATGTTTTCAACAGGGTATTATAATGTTTTCAACAGGGTATTATAATGTTTTCAACAGGGTATTATAATGTTTTCAACAGTGTATAATAATGTTTTCAACAGGGTATTATAATGTTTTCAGCAGGGTATAATGTTTTCAACAGGGTATTATAATGTTTTCAACAGGGTATTATAATGTTTTCAACAGGGTATTATAATGTTTTCAACAGGGTATTATAATGTTTTCAGCAGGGTATAATGTTTTCAACAGGGTATTATAATGTATTCAACAGGGTATTATAATGTTTTCAGCAGGGTATTATAATGTTTTCAACAGGGTATTATAATGTTTTCAGCAGAGTATTATAATGTTTTCAACAGTGTATAATGTTTTCTACAGTGTGTTATAATGTTTTCAGCAGGGTATTATAATGTTTTCAACAGGGTATTATAATGTTTTCAGCAGGGTATTATAATGTTTCAGCAGGTTATAATAATGTTTTCAGCAAGGTATTATAATGTTTTCAACAGGGTATAATACTGTTTTCAACAGGGTATTATAATGTTTTCAGCAGGGTATTATAATGTTTTCAACAGGGTATAATAATGTTTTCAGCAGAGTATTATAATGTTTTCAGCAGGGTATTATAATGTTTTCAACAGGGTATTATAATGTTTTCAACAGGGTATTATAATGTTTTCAAAAGGGTATTATAATGTTTTCAACAGGGTATAATAATGTTTTCAGCAGGGTGTTATGTTTTCAAAAGGGTATTATAATGTTTTCAACCAGGTATTATAATGTTTTCAGCAGGGTATTATAATGTTTTCAGCAGGGTATTATAATGTTTTCAACAGGGTATTATAATGTTTTCAGCAGGGTATTATAATGTTTTCAACAGGGTATTATAATGTTTTCAGCAGAGTATTATAATGTTTTCAACAGGGTATTATAATGTTTTCAGCAGGGTATAATAATGTTTTCAACAGGGTATTATAATGTTTTCAACAGGGTATATTAATGTTTTTAGTAGGGTATTATAATGTTTTCAGCAGGGTATAATGTTTTCAACAGGGTATTATAATGTTTTCAGCATGGTATAATGTTTTCAGCAGGGTATTATAATGTTTTCAACAGGGTATTATAATGTTTTCAGCAGGGTATTATAATGTTTTCAACAGGGTATAATAATGTTTTTAGCAGGGTATAATGTTTTCAACAGGGTGTTATAATGTTTTCAGCAGGGTATAATGTTTTCAGCAGGGCATAATAATGTTTTCAACAGGGTATTATAATGTTTTTAGTAGGGTATTATAATGTTTTCAGCAGGGTAATATAATGTTTTCAGCAGGGTATTATAATGTTTTCAACAGGGTATTATAATGTTTTCAGCAGGGTATAATGTTTTCAGCAGGGCATAATAATGTTTTCAACAGGGTATAATGTTTTCAACAGGGTGTTATAATGTTTTCAGCAGGGTATTATAATGTTTTTAGTAGGGTATTATAATGTTTTCAGCAGGGTAATATAATGTTTTCAGCAGGGTATAATAATGTTTTCAGCAGGGTATTATAATTTTTTCAACAGGGTATTCTAATGTTTTTAGTAGGGTATTATAATGTTTTCAGCAGGGTATTATAATGTTTTCAGCAGGGTATTATAATGTTTTCAGCAGGTTATTATAATGTTTTCATAGGGTATTATAATGTTTTCAGCAGGGTATTATAATGTTTTCAACAGGGTATTATAATGTTTTCAGCAGGGTATTATAATGTTTTCAGCAGGGTATTATTGTAACGGTCGTCTAAACCCTCCTCCTTGGACGAGGAGGAGGAGTAAGGGTCGGACCAAAATGCAGCGTATGTTGAATCCATAATGATTTATTAAATGAAGACGAAACACGAAGAACACTTGAATAAACTACAAAACAAATAAACGACGTAGACTGACCTAAAACATGAGAACTTACATATACACGAAGAACGCACGAACAGGTACAGACTACACAAACGAACGAACGAACGAACACACAAACGAAACAGTCCCGTGTGGTGCACATACACAGACACGGTGTAACAGTCCTGACCTATTTATGTTAGTTTTTATGTGTTTATGGTCAGGGCATGTGTTTTGGGTGGGCAGTCTATGTTACCTGTTTCTATGTTGGTTTCGGTTTGCCTGGTATGGCTCTTGATTAGAGGCAGGTGGTTTGCATTTTCCTCTAATCAAGAGTCATATTTAGGTAGGGCATTATCACTGTGTGTTGGTGGGTGATTGTCTCCTGTGATGTCTTCGTGTGTTTCGATGTATTCACTTTTGGAGCTGTTTGGCTGTTCGTTCGTTTTGATGTACGTTCCTGTTCGTGAGTTTACGTTTGTTGATGTGAGTTTATGTTCAGGTTGCGTCAACATCGTTTTGTTATTTTGTAAGTTTGTTAAAGTGTTTTCGTGTCATCAGTTTTCGTTATAAATAAAGATGGCATATTTCCCTAACTCCGCATATTGGTCAGAAGATCCTTCTCTCCTCACCTCATCTGAGGAGGAGGAAAGCGACAGCTATTACAGAATCACCCACCAACAAAATGTGACCAAGCGGTATGGGAAAAATAAACGGAGTAAGGGACAGAAGAAGGAGCAATGGACATGGGACGATGTTCTGGATGGAAAGGGTGTCTACACATGGGAGGAGATCCTAGCGGGTAGAGATCGCCTCCCATGGGAACAGCTGGAGGCACTGAGGAGAGCGGAGGCTACCGGAGAGAGGAACCGGAGCTATGAGGGAACGCGTCTGGCACGGAAGCCGAAAAAGCCCGTGAGTAACTCCCAAAAATTTCTTGGGGGGGGGCTAAAGGGTAGTGGGCCAAGGGCAGGTAGGAGACCTGCGCCCACTTCCCAGGCTTACCGTGGAGAGCGGGAGTACGGGCAGGCGCCGTGTTACGCAGTAGAGCGCACGGTGTCTCCTGTACGAGTGCATAGCCCGGTGCGGGTTATTCCACCTCCCCGCACTGGGAGGGCTAGATTGGGTATTGAGCCAGGTGTCATGAGGCCGGCTCAACGCGTCTGGTCTCCAGTGCGTCTCCTCGGGCCGGCATACATGGCACCTGCCTTACGCATGGTTTCCCCGGTTCGCCTACATAGGCCGGTGTGGGTTATTCCACCTCCCCGTACTGGTCGGGCAACCGGGAGCATTCAACCAGGTAAGGTTGGGCAAGCTCAATGCTCAAGAGTGCCAGTACGCCTCCACGGTCCGGTATTTCCGGCACCACCTCCCCGCCCCAGCCTAGTACCTACAGTGTATACACTACGCACTAGGCTACCAGTGCGTATCCTGAGCCCTGTTCCTCCTCCACGCACTCTCCCTGTAGTGCGTGTATCTAGCCCGGTGCCTCCAGTTCCGGCCCCACGCACTAAGCTACCAGTGCGTCTCCAGAGCCCTGTACACACTGTATATTCTCCCCCTACTAATCCTGATGTGCTTGTCCTCAGCCCGGTGTCACCAGTGCCGGTACCACGCATCAGGGATAGAGTAGGCTTTGAGAATACAGTGTGCCCTGTCCCTGCTCTACGCACTAGTAGGAAGGTGCTTATCATTAGCACGGTGCCTCCAGTTCCGGCACCACGCACCAGGTCTACAGTGCGCCGTATCCGGCCAGAGCCATCCGTCTCCCCAGCGCCATCTGAGCCATCCGTCTCCCCAGCGCCATCTGAGCCATCCGTCTCCCCAGCGCCATCTGAGCCATCCGTCTCCCCAGCGCCATCTGAGCCATCCGTCTCCCCAGCGCCATCTGAGTCATCCGTCTGCCAGGAGCCTGCAAAGCCGCCCGTCTGCCATGAGCCTGCAAAGCCGCCCGTCTGCCATGAGCCTACAGAGCCATCCGCCAGACAGGAGCCGCTAGAGCCGTCAGCCAGACAGGAGCCGCTAGAGCCGCCCGCCAGACAGGATCTGCCAGAGCCGCCAACCAGACAGGATCTGCCAGAGCCGCCAACCAGACAGGATCTGCCAGAGCCGCCAACCAGACAGGATCTGCCAGAGCCGCCAATCAGACAGGATCTGCCAGAGCCGCCAGCGAGCCATGAGCAGCCAGAGCCGTCAGAGAGCCATGAGCAGCCAGAGCCGTCAGAGAGCCATGAGCAGCCAGAGCCGTCAGTGAGCCATGAGCAGCCAGAGCCGTCAGAGAGCCATGAGCAGCCAGAGCCGTCAGAGCGCCATGAGCGTCGAGAGCCGTCAGCCTGCCATGAGCGTCGAGAGCCGTCAGCCTGCCATGAGCGTCGAGAGCCGTCAGCCTGCCATGAGCGTCGAGAGCCGTCAGCCTGCCATGAGCGTAGAGAGCCGTCAGTCTGCCATGAGCGTCGAGAGCCGTCAGCCTGCATGGACCTGCCAGAGCCGTCCAAACAGGACCTGCCAGAGTCCTTCAGCCGGGATCTGCCCCTTGTCCCGGTGTTGCCCCTTGTCCCGGTGCTGCCCCTTGTCCCGGTGTTGCCCCTTGTCCCGGTGTTGCCCCTTGTCCCGGTGCTGCCCCTTGTCCCGGTGCTGCCCCTTGTCCCGGTGCTGCCCCTTGTCCCGGTGCTGCCCCTTATTCCGGTGATGGTCCTTATCCTGGTGCTGCCCCTTGTTTTTGTGCTGCCCCTTGTCCCGGTGCTACCCCTTGTCCCGGTGCTGCCCCTTGTTCCGGTGCTAGCTGTTTGTTTAGGGGAAGCTAATGTTTGGGTGGTCAGTGGAAGGGGTAGAAAGAAGAGGGGAGTGACTATGGTGGTGCGGGGACAGCGTCCTGAACCGGAGCCACCACCGTGGTCAACTGCCCACCCGGACCCTCCCCTGGACTTTGTGCTGGTGCGCCCGGCGTTCGCACCTTGGGGGGGGGGGTACTGTAACAGTCCTGACCTATTTATGTTAGTTTTTATGTGTTTATGGTCAGGGCATGTGTTTTGGGTGGGCAGTCTATGTTACCTGTTTCTATGTTGGTTTCGGTTTGCCTGGTATGGCTCTTGATTAGAGGCAGGTGGTTTGCATTTTCCTCTAATCAAGAGTCATATTTAGGTAGGGCATTATCACTGTGTGTTGGTGGGTGATTGTCTCCTGTGATGTCTTCGTTATGTTCGATGTATTCACTTTTGGAGCTGTTTGGCTGTTCGTTATGTTTCGATGTCCGTTCCTGTTCGTGAGTTTACCTTTGTCTATGTCAGAACGTTTGTAGCCTGTCTGTCTATGCACAACGTTTGTAGCTTCACGGTCGTTTTGTTGTTTTGTTTGTTTGTAATAGTGTTTTTTCGTTCCATGTTCATCTTCGTTCGTTTCATTAAAAGAGAAGATGTATTCTTATCCAGCTGCGCCTTGGTCCTCATTCTCTCCAGTACACGATCGTGACACACGGAAGACAATCACCCACAAACAAACAGTGAAACCAGCCTACCTTAATATGGTTCTCAATCAGAGGAAACGTCAAACACCTGCCTCTAATTGAGAACCATATCAGGCAACACATTAACCCCAACATAGAAACACAACACATAGAATGCCCACCCCAACTCACGCCCTGACCAACCAAACACACACAAAAACAATGGAAAACAGGTCAGGAACGTGACAATTATAATGTTTTCAGCAGGGTATTATAATGTTTTCAGCAGGGTATTATAATGTTTTCAGCAGGGTATTATAATGTTTTCAGCAGGGTATTATAATGTTTTCAGCAGGGTGTAATGTTTTCAGCGGGGTATTATAATGTTTTCAGTAGGGTATTATAATGTTTTCAGCAGGGTATTATAATGTTTTCAGCAGGGTATTATAATGTTTTCAGCAGGGTGTTATGTTTTCAGCAGGGTATAATAATGTTTTCAACAGGGTATTATAATGTTTTCAGCAGGGTATAATAATGTTTTCAGCAGGGTGTAATGTTTTCAGCAGGGTATTATAATGTTTTCAACAGGGTATTATAATGTTTTCAACAGGGTATAATGTTTTCAGCAGAGTATTATAATGTTTTCAACAGTGTATAATGTTTTCTACAGTGTATTATAATGTTTTCAGCAGGGTATTATAATGTTTTCAACAGGGTATTATAATGTTTTCAGCAGGGTGTTATGTTTTCAGCAGGGTATTATAATGTTTTCAGCAGGGTATAATGTTTTCAGCAGGGTATAATGTTTTCAGCAGGGTGTAATGTTTTCAGCAGGGTGTAATGTTTTCAGCAGGGTATTATAATGTTTTCAGCAGGGTATTATAATGTTTTCAGCAGGGTATTATAATGTTTTCAGCAGGGTATTATAATGTTTTCAGCAGGGTGTAATGTTTTCAGCAGGGTATTATAATGCTTTCAGCAGGGTATTATAATGTTTTCAGCAGGGTATTATAATGTTTTTTCAGCATTGTATTATACAGTTTTTTCAGCAGTGTATTTTGTTGCATTTTGTTCTGTCTATCTTCAATGCCCATTTTCTTGGCTATTGCTACTTGCTTATTTGTGTTGGACAAAGGACAAGCTTAATTTTTTCCTCTATATATATTGCTCTTTATATTCTCATGTTTCATTTTCAACAATGGATGTCAAAAAGCATCATCAAACTTGTAGCTTTTTAATTAAAGTGCTCTATCTTAAACTTTACTGCTGACATTCATAATTGTTTTGGGACTATATAAACAGTAGACTAATGAACAAAATAGTAAAATATGTTTTTTGAGTAAAGGGATCCTTTAATACTGAGCTACATTACTTCATAGGTGATGAATCTCAATGCCAAAAATCTTGCTGCAGATGCTCTCTCCCTCTCTGTTTCCTCTCTCTTTCTATCCCTCTCTGTTTCCTCTCCCTTTTTACCTCTCTCTGTTCCCTCTCTGTCTCTCTCTTTCTCTCCTCTCTCTGTTCCCTCTCTCTTTCTCTCCTCTCTATGTTCCCTCTCTCTTTCTCTCCTCTCTCTCTCTTTCTCTCCCTCTGTTCCATCTCTCTCTCCTTCCTTTCTCTCACAGCAATATCACTTTGGCGCCTGTAAAATGGGGAAGTAATGATGTCTATAGAGGATATATGGCTGAAAGGGCTGGCGATGGCCTATAGTGCTTTGTTCACCTTGAGGTCAGTCATTCGATTCAAGAGCACCTAACCACTGATCAGAAATAATTTCCATCTAATGGCTGAGTGGGAGATGAGGAACAAGGTACAATGTGATCCCCAGTCTCAAGCTCTCAGATCAGGTGCTAACCACAGACTAAACCATGGGATCCCGAGTGGCTCCCAAGTGGCACAGTGGTCTAAGGCAATGCATCTCAGTGCTAGAGGTGTCACTACAGACACCCTGGTTCGGATCCAGGCTGTATCACAACCGGCGGTGATAAGGAGTCCCATAGGGTGGCTCACAATTGGCCCAGCGTTGTCCAGGTTTGGCTGGTGTAGGCCGTCATTGTAAATAAGAATATGTTCTTAACTGACTTGCCTAGTTAAATAAAGGTTAAATAAAAAAAAGTACAAAACAATTACCATAACAACCACCTGCACTACCTGCTACAAACAGCACACGGCAGGAGAGGGGTGTGTCTAAATGTACCTGCTTGTGATTGTGTGGATATCTGTCTACCTGTGTGTGTGGATGTTTGTTTTCAGTTTGTTTTCTGTTGTTCTGTTGGTGACACAGTTCTGTGTGTTGCGTCTTTATTGCACCTCTATGTTTCGGTGTTTTAGGTCTGCTAGAGAATAGTGTTGTGTTATTCCTGCGCTACTGAACAGAATCTACGGCATGTCAACGCATTCAGCTGACGCTCAACTGTGGAACGGCGGATACTGGCAATGGGATTTTGTTTGTGCTGTCATATCACATTCTGCACACTCCACAGGTTTGTGTGTAGCTCTCCACACACCGCTCACATTTCAGCTAAATGATCCAGCGGTATTAGTCAAAAGGAGTAATATCATATTCTTTCTCAAAGGTTTTCTTTACTGCCACTGCTGTTAAAAGCAATGCTGCTGCAGGGCTACAGGTCCATTAAGGCCAATTTCCCTGATTGGACCAGTGCCACGTTGAGACGAGCAAAGCTAGCCGGGTGGAAGCAACAGCTTTCTCTGCCTCACTACAGCACCCAAGTGGCTCTACAGTAAAAACAAGCAGTCTACCGTAGTTGAAATCACACCATTGTCCAATTGACTGGTGAGGTATCAACTGTGTCCACTGTTCCATCTCCTCAAGCAGTAGTGTAGGCCTGTTCCATCTCCTCAAGCAGTAGTGTAGGCCTGTTCCATCTCCTCAAGCAGTAGTGTAGGCCTGTTCCATCTCCTCAAGCAGTAGTGTAGGCCTATTCCATCTCCTCAAGCAGTAGTGTAGGCCTATTCCATCTCCTCAAGCAGTAGTGTAGGCCTGTTCCATCTCCTCAAGCAGTAGTGTAGGCCTATTGTGTAGCCTATTTGCCCGTGTTTTCTAACGATTAGCACACTTTCTGTTTACTTTGCCCTATTCAACTTTACAAAAGCTTTGAGTGAGAGTAATTTGCTGGATGTCAGAGGCATAAACACATTGATCATAGTATCTAAGCTGGATTTACAGGGTTTATAGAGTTAAACGATGAATGTGGATCCCCTCTACAGTTACTAGTAAGCTCTGGCTACTTTGATAATGCAATGAGTTCATGAACATTCTGCACTACGTCTTAACACTTCAAACCCCCCTCTAAATATATGTATTTGATTGTGTAAGTGCTAAACATATTAGACTGTATTCTTAATCGTGTCATTGTCGAAGGCCCTGCACAGCTACTCTACCAACAAAATATGTACAGTATTTCAGAAAATGTGTAAGTACTTCTGATGAAAGTGGTGTAGGGTAGGTTTCCTCTGCGGGACGATTTTTGTTGAATCGGATGGTCAGGAAGCTGGAACTTAATCATAATAATTTTTACACTGCAAAGTCACCACGAGTAAGCCTAATATCTTGATTACATTGAGATACAATCACATGTGCTTCTTATTTTATTTGTGGGGATCAGATTTCCTAATTTGTGACCAGCCGCCTCGATTCGGTCTTATGTAGCAAAGTTTGAAATTGTGTTTTTTACGTTGGATTAAAGTAGAGACTCAGAGCTACTGCAGTTGAGGAACAATGTGCAAGCAATTCTGCTTTGAAAGTTGATACACTTGTAACGCCACTTTTGAGAAAAGTTTTTTGTACACCTACCGGAGAGCTCTTCTTTGTCTACACCCATTCAGCATCGTTCACACCCTCTTAAGGCTTAGCCCCACCCATCTCTTTAAGGATTCACATTGTTAGGCCATGTACTAAACAGAGTAAGTAGTTTAGTAACCAACCAAATATTTCAAGACAGGGGTAAAAGTAGTAGCCTACAATAAGGGAAAACTCCAGGTAAAAATACACTTCATCTAGTCCTTGACCTATATCCTGATATGACTTTGGTGCAGGTCATGTTGTTCTTCACGTTGGTAAAAACACACTATATCAAATAAAATCTACGTTTATTTGTCACATGCACAGAATAAAGAAGGTATAAACAGTACAGTGAAATGGTTACTTGCACAGTAGCAATATCAAATGTAGAAAATGTCCAGATAAAAATATTTTATAAATATTTTATAATTATTAGCAGTGGTGTAAAAATACTTTAAAGCGCTACTTAAGTCGTTTTTTGGGATATCTGTAATTTACTTTACTATATATATTTTTGGCAACTTTTACTTTTACTTCACTACATTCCTGAAGAAAATATAATACTTTTTACTCCATACATCTTCCTTGACACCCAAAAGTACTCTTTACATTTTGACAGAATATTGTCAAATTCACAGGCATCAAGAAAACATCCCTGGTCATCCCTACTGCCTCTGATCTGGCGGACTCACGAAAGACAAATGCTTTGTTTGTAAATTAATGTCTTAGTGTTGGAGTGTGCCCCTGGCTGTCTTTAAATGTTTTTTAAATAAATCAAATTGTGCCGTCTGGTTTGCATAATATAAGGAATTTTAAATGATTAATACTTTAAATTTAACTTTTCATACTTAAGTTTATTTTAGCTCTTCCATTTATTTGTGACACTTACGTATCTTTAAAACCAAATACTTTTAGACTTTTACTCAAGTAGTATTTTACTGGGTGACTTTCACTTTTACTTGAGACATTTTCTATTAAGGTATCTTTACTTTTACTCCAGTATGACATTTGAGTACTTTTTCCATCACTGATTATTAGATTATGCTTACCCGACACAAACAACTTGATGGGTCATGTGAAGGAAATGCTATAACCACACCCCAGCCAAATGTAGCTAAGTGGATGGGTCACTATTTTCTACACATGTTCATTAAATACAATAGATGGCTGTAATAACCCCCAGACACATCTGGCTACCTTGATGGGTCATTGTATTCATCTGCCGAGTCTTTTGTTTAGACAAGTAGCTAGCTAGCTATCTAAAAAATGAACTGGCATAATCCTAACTCATACTACTACTAATATATACATTGTCATAGCTGTAGTATTAGGCTATAACTAGCAATGCAAACAGATTTCTGATTAGAATAATATTACTACACAGATCATACACATAACGTTAGCTAGCGAGCCAGGAAGCTAACATTTGCTAGCTAGCTAACTAACAGTACGCTTTAACTTGCAATGAAAATGACTTTCTGACAACATCTGAAAAGTATAACATCTGAAAATGTAGCTACACTCTTATCCATATACATGGATGAACGCTTCACGGCAGACTGGAACCATTTAACTCAGTTTTGTTTGTAACTACTGTTTATCTTGTTTGGCCAGCATTGTGTCAAGTCACTTCAGTGCACAACGACTGTGTGTAAGGGGTGCGTAACTGGTGACAGTGAAGTCAGATGCAGGAGAGCAGAACTCGGTAATAGCTGGAGCAGTTTAATATCAAAACCAACGGAATAAAGCATAAACCAACATGGGTACAAAACCTGACGCGCACCAGTAACCATGTGCACAAGCACAACAAACAATACCACACAAGGACATGGGGGGAACAGAGGGTTAAATACACAACACTTAATGAGGGAAATGAGAACCAGGTCTGTAGGAAAACAAGACAAAACAAATGGAAAATGAAAAGTGGACCGACGATGGCTAGAAGACCGGCGACGCCGAACACTGCCCGAACAAGGAGAGGAACCGACTTCGGTGGAAGTCGTGACACCGTGGCGTGTGCAGAAAGTAGCCAATCACTTTTTCCAACTGATCTGTCCATAGCGCCTGCTAAATTCAGGGCATCAATGTTGTTGAAAAAAGTAGAACAACTTTTGTAGTTCTCGATGGCTAATGTTATATCTTTCAAAAATGAGGCAGTAGAAATGACTATCAACGCATACTGAGCAGCTCATGTTATAGACAGAAGCATGCCACATGGCAGACCAATCCAAATCTCCTGGCATGTCCAGCCCATCCATTATCTCAGTCAATCATGGCTAGCAGGAATGTTCCTGTCTTTTTCCGTGGCTAAACCAACTAGGCTCGTAATTTAACAATTGTATTAGTATTTTTGGATGGAATGCAAGTTTGTTATTAAGACACATGAAAGTTCATATGTTCCAGAAGGCATTTCCTAAAAAAGCACATTTTGATTATGTTCAAATGCCTTCCTTTTAGCTTAATTCCTGGTGATTTTACAGACTTTATGTATTTTTTTTACTGAAACAAACAAAATGTGCGCTGTAAGAGGGGGATAGTGTGAGGAGGAAAGCGAGGGAGCTCGCTGGGTCTCTAATGTCCTTCCTCACTGCCGCCCTGTCAAGCTGCAAGCTGCCCAATGGGAGATGACTGCTACCAAGTGGGAGATGACTGCTGCCCAGTGGGAGATGACTGCTGCCCAGTGGGAAATGCCTGTTGCCCAGTGGGAGATGACTGCTGCCCAGTGGGAGATGACTGCTGCCCAGTGGGAGATGACTGCTGCCCAGTGGGAGATGCCTGCTGCAGTATGCTGGGCTGGAGTGTGGGACATGGTGGTGTGGACCAAGTGGAGCAGCTGTCAACCCAAACGATCCATGGTCTGTTCCTCTTCCAGCACATTTTTATGGAATTATCTGCAATAAACTCCTCTACAATCAAGCCACAATTCCACATGTCAGTGGTTTGGCTTATCAAACAAAACAAAAAAATCCACACACACATACACACGCACACAAAAACACGCAAGCATGAATTAACAAATGAATGCACGTGCAAGCGCACACATGCATACAAACCAAACAAAAAAACGTTCTGCTGCACTGACAAAAGCATTTGTGTTTGGAGCCAGCCAATCCTTGGCCTAATCCTATCTTCCACTGCGACACACACAAAGTTCAGTAGACTCCACTGGTTTCTATCGTGCCCAGCACTTTCCCCTCTCAGCACTAAGTTCCCCAATGTCCCTGTGACATAGAGTCTGCAGAAGTGCTCACCTACTACAGGTCACCATGCAAATCACTGTAAACACTAATCTTCCCTCCAAAAGGAGACATATTGTTGATGTTGACCCCTAGCGTTGTCAGTAATCCTTCCCATTACATAGGGCTCTATGGAGGATGCCACATGCCAAAACGTTACGGCTCATATATATAGGATATATTTACAGTACACTGTTCAAAGTTGCTTTTTGTGTCTACAAATTGGGGGAGGGTCCCCAACACAATTTTAGCTTACTATGAAATATTGAATGTGGTTTTGTATCCGACACCTTCAATTTGAAAAGGATTTGTAACCTAAATGATCTGGGTATTATTTAGTAATGTGCCAGCCGGGTCAGGGGATGACTGGAAGGAAGGATGAGATGAGGTGAAAAGAAGGAAAGGGGATTCATTAGCATAAGCAGCATGTTGCCCAGATCGTTCTGATGCTAGTGTGTTTACTTTGCCCTCCTAGCTTGGCAACGGCTCACTCATTTTATAGGTCTGTGTGTGCTCAGGAGAAGGGCTGGGTCTAATAATGAGGATTTGGGATACATTGTGTCTTCAAATAAAATCATTATGTTTGCCACATGCGCGGAATACAACAGGTTTAGACCTTACAGTAAAATACTTACTTACAAGCCCTTAATCAACTATGCAGTTTTGAGAAAAATAAGATTTAAATATTAAATAGATAAGTAAATAAAAAAAATGTAAATAACTATTAAAGAGGAGGAGTAAAATAACATTAGCGAGGATATATTCGGGGGTACCTGTACAGAGTCAATGTGCGGACACACAGGTTAGTATTGGTAATTGAAGTAATATGTACATGTAGGTAGAGTTAGTGACTATGCATAGACTATAAACAGAGAGCAGCAGCGTAAAAGAGGGGTGGGGGGGGGGGAGACAATGCAAGTTGTCTGGGTAGCCATTTGATTAACTGTTCAGGAGTCTTATGGCTTGGGGGGTAGAAGCTGTTAAGAAGCCTTTTGGACCTAGACTTGGTGCTCCGGTACCGCTTGCCGTGCGGTAGCAGAGAGAACAGTCCGGGACTAGGGTGGCTGGAGTCTTTGACAATTTTTAGGGCCATCCACTGACACCGCCTGGTATAGAGGTCCTGGATGGCAGGAAGCTTGGCCCCAGTGATGTACTGGGCCATACGCACTATCCTCTGTAGTGCCTTACGGTCGGAGGCCGAGCAGTTGCCATACCAGGCAGTGATGCAACCAGTCAAGATGCTCTCAATGGTGCTGCTGTAGAACTTTTTGAGGATCTGAGGAGCCATGCCAAATATTTTCAGTGTCCTGAGGGGGAAAATACTTTGTGATGCCCTCTTCACGACTGTTTTGGTATGTTTGGACCACGATAGTTTGTTGGTGATGTGGACACCAAGCTTGAAGCTCTCAACCTGCTCCATTTCAGCCCCGTCGATGAGAATGTGGCCTCCTTTTCCTGTAGTCCACAATCATCTCTTTTGTCTTGATCACGTTGAGGGAGAGGTTGCTATCCTGGCACCACACGGCCAGGTCTCAGCCTACCACTGTTGTGTCGTCGGAAACTTAAGGATGGCGTTGGAGTTGTGCCTTGCCATGCAGTCATGGGTGAACAGGGAGTACAGGAGGGGACTGAGAATGCACCCCTGAGATGCCCCCTGGGGGCGGCCCATCAGGAAGTCCAATATCCAGTTGCAGAAGGTGTTTAGTCCCAGTGTAATTTGCTTAGTGATGAGCTTTGAGGGCACTATGGGGTTTAACGCTGAGCTGTGGTCATTGAATAGCTTTCTAACGCATGTGTTCCTTTTGTCTAGATGGGAAAGGGCAGTGTGGAGTGCAATAGAGATCTTTTGGGGCGGTATGGAAATTCTGGGATAATGGTGTTGATGTGAGCCATGACCAGTGTTTCAAAGCACTTCATGGTTACAAACGTGAATGCTACAGGTTGGTAGTCATTTAGGCAGGTTACCTTAGTGTTCTTGGGCACAGGGACTATCGTGGTCTCTTTGAAACATGTTTTAAAATGTCAGTGAAGACACTTGGTCAGCACATGCTTGGAGTACACATCCTGGTAATCCATCTGGCCCTGGGGTCTTGTGAATGTTGACATGTTTTAAGTTCTTACTCACATCGGACATGGAAAGCGTGATCACACAGTCATCTGGAACAGCTGATGCTCTCATGCATGCTTCAGTGTTGATATCCTCGAAGCGAGCATGGAAGTAATTTAGCTTGTGTCACTGGGCAGCTCGCGATTGTGCTTCCCTTTGTAGTCTGTAATAGTTTGCAAGCCCTGCCACATCCAATGAGCGTCAGAGCCGGTGTAGTACGTTTCAATCTTATTCCTGTATTGACGCTTTGCCTGTTTGATGGTTCGTTGGAGGGCATAGCGGGATTTCTTGTAAGCGTCCAATTTAGAGTCCCGCTCCTTGAAAGCGGCAGCGCTACCCTTTAGCTCAGTGCGGATGTTGCCTATAGTCCATGGTTTCTGGTTGGGGTATGTACGTATGATCGCTGTGGGGACGACGTCATCAATGGACTTATTGAATGAGCCAGTGACTGATATGGTGTACTCAATGCCATCGGAAGAATCCCAGAACATATTCCAGTCTGTGCTAGCAAAACAGTCCTGTAGCTTAGCATCTGTGTCAACTGACCACTTCTTTTTTGACTGAGTCACTGGCACTTCCTGCTTTAATTTTTGCTTGTAATCAGGAATCAGGAGGATAGAATTATGGTCAGATTTGCCAAATGGAGAGTAAGGGAGAGCTTTGTATGCATCTCTGTGTGTGGAGTAAAGGTGGTCTAGAGTTTTTTCCCCTCTGGTTGCACATTTAATATGCTAGTAGAAATGAGGTAAAACAGATTTAAGTTTCCCTGCATTAAAGTCCCTGGCCATTAGGATCGCCACCACTGGATGAGCATTTTCCTGTTTTCTTATGGCCTTATACAGCTCATTGAGGGCGGTCTTAGTTCCACTATCGGTTTGTGGTTGTAAATAGACAACTCCAAAAAAATAGATGTAAACTCTCTTAGTGAAAAGTTTGGTCTTACAGCTTATCATGAGATACTCTACCTCAGGCATGAAAAACCTTGAGACTTCCTTAATTTTAGATTTTGTGCACCAGCTGTTGTTTAAAAATATACACAAACCGCCACCCCTTGTCTTCCCGGAGGCAGCTGTTCTATCTTGCCGATGTGAGGTAAAACCCGCCAGCTTTATATTATCCATGTCGTTGTTCAGCAACGACTCATGATACATAAGATATTACAGTTTGGATATTCGTGATCGTAGCTTGTCTATTTTGTTATCCAATGATTGTACGTTGGCTAATAGGACTGATGGTACAGTAGAGGCACCCCGACCTACGTCCCCAATATCTCCGTCTCTTTCTCATGCGAATGACATGGATTTGGACCTTGTCGGGTGTCTGAAGTAAATCCTTCGCATCCGACTTGTTAAAAGAAAAAATCTTCGTCCAGTACGTGGTGAGTAATTGCTGTCCTGCTCTTTTCGGTCATAGGAGACGGTGGCAGAAACACACTTTTTTCCACCAAGATGGCGTAGCAGTTCAGACGTCTTTGTCTTGTCCTGTCGTGTCCCGTGTATATATATTTTTTTTCCCTTCGTATATATATATTTTCTTTTTAACCTCCGTTTCAACATACTCTCATGCAACCTGCCTCAACCAATGTGGTATGGATCTGCTATTTTCTATACTTTAGAACCGGAACCCCCAACAGAAGCTAGCCCGCTAACTAGCTACTAGCTAGCAGTCAGTTTGCCACTGCTAGCGGTCATCAGCTAACCTTAGCCCGGTCAACTCCTGCCAGTCTGCACAGCGCGATTCAACCCAGAGCATACCGGACTGCTCTTTCTCCACATCTCCGGTTTCCTACCACAAGCTCTGAACCTTTTCACCTGGATCATCACTGCTAGTTATCTGCTATCCGAGTGGCTACCCCCTGGCTAAAGTCTCTGTCCCGAAGCAAGCACCAGTGAGCCTGGAACTAGCCTCGTGTGAGGCCCATCTCCCGGCTAGCTGAAGAGGTCCATCAGCCACTCCTTGGGCTACAATACATATTTTGCCAATTGGCCTGGACCCCTTTTCCTGCCACCCGGAGTCCCGCCGATCCATCACGACTGGTCTACCGACGTAATCCGCCCGAGCGGTTTCAACAGGCTCCTCTGTCACGACGTCCCCTGAGGGCCCATCTGCTAGCCTGCTCTCTGCGGCCCGCTATCTGTCTAGAGCATATCGGACTGTTAGCTGAAGAGGACCATCAGCCAATTTCTTGGGCTACAATACCTATTTTGCCAATTGGCCTGGACGCTTTTATTGCCTACACAGAGCCATGCTGATCCAACACGACTGGTCTGCCGACGTAACCGTCCGAGGGGCTACAACAGACCTCTTCCGTTCTTCTGCTAGCCTGCCAGCCCCAACCTGCTAGCTGTCTGAATCGCAGTGTCTCTAGCTCGCCTAGCTACCCACTGGTACCTATGATCACTTGGCTACGCATGTCTCTCCCTAATGTCAATATGCCTTGTCCATTGCTTCTTTTGGTTAGTGATTATTGTCTTGTTTCACTGTAGAGCCTCCAGCCCCGCTCAATATGCCTTAGCTAGCACTTTTGTTTCACCTCCCACACATGCGGTGATCTCACTTAGTCTAAATTATGCCTCTAGAGACAAAACCTCTCTCATTGTCACTCAATGCCTAGGTTTACCTCCACTGTATTCACATCCTACCATATCCTTGTCTGTACGTTATGCCTTGAATGTATTCTTCCGCGCCCAGAAACCTGCTCCTTTTACTCTCTGTTCCAAACGCACTAGACGACCAGTTCTTATAGCCTTTAACCGTACCGTTATCCAACTCCTCCTCTGTTCCTCTGGTGATGTAGAGGTTAGTCCAGGAGCTGCAGCACCTAGCTCCACTCCCATTCCCCAGACACTCTCATTTGTTGACTTCTGTAACCGTAAATGACTTAGTTTCATGCATGTTAACATTAGAAGCCTCCCCCCTAAGATTGTTTTATTCACTGCTTTAGCACACTCTGCCAACCCAGATGTCCTAGCCGTGTCTGAATCCTGGCTTAGGAAGGCCACAAAAAATCTGAAATCTGAAATTTCCATCCCTAACTGTAACATTTTCCGACAAGATAGAACTGCCAAAGGGGGTGGAGTTGCAATCTACTGTAGAGATAGGCTGCAGAGTTCTGTCATACTATCCAGGTCTGTGCCCAAACCATTTGAGCTTCTACTTCTAAAAATCCACCTTTTCAGAAACAAGTCTCTCACCATTGCCTGCGTCCGTAATGGGTCTGCGTTCAAACGACCACCCCTCATCACTGTCAAACCTTCCCTAAAACACTTCAGTGAGCAGGCCTTTCTAATCGACCTGGCCCGAGTGTCCTGGAAGGATATTGACCTCATTCCGTCAGTAGAGGATGCTTGGTTATTCTTTAAAAGTGCTTTCCTCACCATCGTAAATAAGTATGCCCCATTCAATTTTTTTAAATCCAGGAACAAATATAGCCCTTGGTTCACTCCAGACCTGACTGCCCTTGACCAGCACAAAAACATCCTGTGGCGTACTGCATTAGCATCGAATAGCCCCCGCGATATTCACATTTTCAGGAAGTTAAGAGCCAATATACACAAGCAGTTAGGAAAGCAAAGGCTAGCTTTTTCAAACAGAAGTTTGCATCCTGTAGCACAAACTCAAAAAAGTTCTGGGACACTGTAAAGTCCATGGAGAACAAGAGCACCTCCTCCCAGGAGAATTTCAATAAGCATTTTTCTATGGCTGGCCATGCTTTCCACATGGATAGCTCTACCCCGGTCAACAGCCCTGCACCCCCCTTCACCCAAATACAGATAGCTGATGTTCTGAAAGAGTTGCAAAATCTGGACCCCTACAAATAAGCTGGGCTAGACAATCTGGACCCCCTCTTTCTAAAATTATCCCCTGCAATTGTTGTAACCCCTATCACTAGCCTGTTCAACCTCTCCTTCGCATCGTCTGAGATCCCAAAGATTGGAAAGCTGCCGCGGTCATCCCCTTCTTCAAAGGGGGAGACACTCTAGACCCAAACTGTTACAGACCTATATCTATCCCACCCTGCCTTTCTAAGGTCTTCGAAAGCCAAGATAACGAACAGATCACCGACCATTTAGAATCCCACCGTACCTTCTCAGCTATGCAATCTGGTTTCCGAGCTGGTCATGGGTGCATCTCAGCCACGCTCAAGGTCCTAAATGATATCATAACCGCCATCGATAAAAGACAATACTGTTCAGCCGTATTCTTCGACCTGGCCAAGGCTTTCGACTCTGTCAATCACCACATTCTTATCGGCAGACTCAACAGCCTTTGTTTCTCAAATGACTGCCTCTCCTGGTTAACCAACTACTTCTCAGACAGAGTTCAGTGTGTCAAATCGGAGGGCCTGTTGTCCGGACCTCTGGCAGTCTCTATGCCAAACATACCCTCGTAAAACTGACTATCCTACCGGTCCTTGACTTCGGCGATGTCATTTACAAAATAGTAAACACTCTACTCAGCATATTGGATGCAGTCTATCACAGTGCCATCCGTTTTGTCACCAAAGCCCCATATACTACCCACCACTGCGACATGTATGCTCTCGCTGGCTGGCCCTTGCTTCATATTCGTCACCAAACCCACTGGCTCCAGGTCATCTATAAGTCTTTGCTAGGTAAAGCCCCGCCTTATCTCAGCTCACTGGTCACCATAGCAGCACCAACCTGTAGCACGCGCTCCAGCAGGTATATTTCACTGGTCACCCCCAAAGCCTATTCCTCGTTTGGCAGCCTTTCCTTACAGTTCTCTGCTGCCAATGACTGGAACGAATTGCAAAAATCACTGAAGCTGGAGACTCATATCGCCCTCACTAACATTAAGCACCAGCTGTCAGAGCAGCTCATAGATCATTGCACCTGTACATAGCCCATCTGTAAATAGCCCATCCAACTACCTACCTCATCCCCATATTTGTTTTTGTTTTTCTGCTCTTTTGCACACCAGTATTTCTACTTGCACATCATCATCTGCACATCTATCACTCCAGTGCTAATTGCTCAATTTAAATTACTTGGCCAATATGGCCTATTTATTGCCTTACCTCCTTACTTCATTTGCACACACTGTATACATATTTTCTATTGTGTTATTGACTGTACGTTTGTTTATCCCATGTGTAACTCTGTGTTGTTGTTTTTGTCACACTGCTTTGCTTTATCTTGGCCAGGTCGCAGTTGTAAATGAGAACTTGTTCTCAACTGGCCTACCTGGTTAAATAAAGGTGAAATAAAATAAATGAATTAAATGTACAAAATATGTTACAAATAATGTGAAAAAACACACAATAGCACAATTGGTTAGGAGGCCGCATAACGTCAGCCATCTCCTCCGGCGATATTGTGACTTCATGTGGGTGTGCATGTGGGTGTGTTTTTGTGGATGTGTGAGGTCTGGGGGGCTGGAGTTGTAGTGTGGTAGTCTCTGACTACTTTTACATGTTTGTATTTTGGCTTAAGTGCCCTTTTAAAGAAATGTGATAGAAGGCACATTCATAGGTGATCCCCAGGAATGGTGGTGTTTCAGGAGGACATATAATAGCCCTCTTTGTTGGTCGCTTGCTCCTTTACTTCCCGTTGAGGTCCTTTTCACAGAGCAAACAGGGATACTCATTATCAACCTGCACCTGAGAGGTCAGAACCTGAACCCTCCATCCATCCCTCTCTCCCAGGCTAACCCTGGTCAGCAGTCGGGTTTATTAGTGCAGCACATCTTTTCCAGTGACTGAGCTTTCCCTTATTGTCTACAGCGATCAGGGTCAAGTCAAGGGCACTCAGCCTAGATTGGAATCATTTGTCACATGGTCCTGGTGCGGGGCTGATTTCATTAGGGCCTAGGGAGAGTTCTCTAGCCTCACACAGCACCTCTGACATCAGGAGCACGGTGCAGCTACCAGGCTTGGCAGATGGCTCCACATATTACACCGCCTCAGCTTGCCAACACAATGCCTTTTTTGGAAATGAGACGAAAATGAAAAGGGAGACATTGTGTACAAAAAGGAAACATGCTCTCTGGGCATTCAGGATATATTTCTAAGGGTTGAAGCCATTTCCGGCACCCCGTTTGAGAGTCTAAAATTGCCCTTTGAGTGACCGTGATAATAACTACGCCTTTCAAGTCAGGAAGGACAAAAATATTCAGTAGGGGGGCTTATTGCTTAACTGGTGTAATGGAGCAAAGTGTTGCAATTTAGTCTGGGAGCACCAAGGTTTTTATCCCCATGGTCAGCAGGAGTTTGCATGAGCAATAGGTGGTGCTGAGGTAACATGTGGAAAATGACTTTAACACAACATATAGAATGGTTTATTGCTTTGGTCAATATGCTGTGGTGAAGATGGTGTATCCTGCCGCTTGGGAAGGTTAGACCTGTCAGTGTCCTCAGTGACTGATATGTCCAACCCCCTTATGAGGTCCCTAATGGAAAAAAAACAGACAAGCAAAGTTATAAAGGTGACATATGACAGATACTGTACCTTGCCATTAAGCTTTAGATTAGTCCATATATTTCTCCTTTTATATGTGGGCTATTTCATACAAGATACAAAGAATGTCATAATGGCACTAAAGCTTCAGTGACATGAAAAGCTATTAAATAAATAGATAAGCCTGAAGCAAAATAAATAATATATTTTCACAAATTCAAAAAAGAAAAGAGCAGAAGAAACAACAGAAAAATGGAAAAGAGTACGGACATGTTTCCCTTCAGTGGGTCAGAGAGAGAATAACCACATTGCCCATTACAGCACAGCTGGAGAAAGCATTGCAATATGTCCCTTTGTTTTCTCTGGGCTCTAATTGGTGGTGGAGACCTCTCCTTCAGTCAGCTGGGGTTTCTGATGAAACCATTCAATAGGAAAGGTCAAAGGCCACTCCTGACGTCACAACACAGCTAAACACACACACACAGTACCAGTTAAAAGTTTGGACACAACTACTCATTCAAGGGTTTTTCTTAATTTTTTAAATTATTTTCTACATTGTATAATAATAGTGAAACCAAAACGATGAAATAACACATATGGAATCATGTAGTAACCAAAAAAGTGTTATATTTGAGAATCGTTAAAGTAGCCACCCTTTGCCTTGATAATAGCTTTGCACACTCTTGGAATTCTCTGAACCAGCTTCATGTGGTAGTCACCTGGAATGCATTTCAATTAACTTCTTCTGGCTGCAAGCCCGACGTCGGTACACTTATGACAACAGCCAGCTCAAGTGCAGGGCGCGAAATTCAAAATATATATATTTTAAAATATTTAACTTTCACACATTAACAAGTCCAATACAGCAAATGAAAGGTACACATCTTGTGAATCCAGCCAACATGTCCGATTTTTAAAAAGTTTTACAGCGAAAACAGCACGTATATTTATGTTAGCTCACCACCAAATACAAAAAAGGACAGACATTTTTCACAGCACAGGTAGCATGCACAAAGCCAACCTAACTAACCAAGAACCAACCAAACTAAGCAACAAACAACTTCATCAGATGACAGTCTTATAACATGTTATTCAATAAATCTATGTTTTGTTCGAAAAATGGGCATATTTCAGGTATAAGTCATAGTTTACATTGCAGCTACAATCAGAAATTGCACCGGAAGCAGACAGAATAATTACAGACACCAACGCCAAAAACCTAAATACTCATCATAAAACATCTCTGAAAAATACATAGTGTACAGCAAATGAAAGACAGGCATCTTGCGATTCCAGCCATTATTTCCGATTTATTAAGTGTTTTACAGCGAAAACACAATATAGCGTTATATTAGCTTACCACAATAGCCAGAAACACAAGCCATTTCCCAGCAGCAAAAGTTAGCGATCGTAACAAACCAGTAAAAGATCTATAATTTTTGACTAACCTTGATATTCTTCATCAGATGACGGTCCAATAACATCAGGTTATACATACACTTATGTTTTGTTCGAAACTGTGCATATTTAGAGCTGAAATCAATGGTTATACATTGTGCTAACGTAGCTACTTTTTCCCACAATGTCCGGATGTTTTTCTGACACTTTTTCTGACACACATATTCTGACCAAATAGCTATTCATAAACATAACTAAAAAATACATGTTGTATAGGAAATGATAGATCGATTAGTTCTTAATGCAATCGCCATGTTAGAATTCTAAAAATAACTTCATTACGACATACAGCTTCGGTATAGCTAGAGTACCCAAAAAAATGGGCGCCGACGACTAGTTCACATGTACGACAGATATATGAAATAGCATCATAAAATGTTTCCTACTTTGCTGATCTTTCATCAGAATGTTGGACAAGGGGTCCTTTGTCAAGAACAATCGTTGTTTGGATTTAGAACGGCCTCTTTCCCTCTCGATTTAGCAAGCACACTAGCCAAGTGGCACGAATCTCTCCATGTCAACAAACAGAAGAGAACGGAACACTGCAAAACTCCCGAAAAAATTCAAAAATCTGATTAAACTATATTGAAAAAACATACTTTACGATGATATGGTCATATGTATCAAATAAAATCAAAGCCGGAGATATTAGTTGTCCATAACGGCAGCTTATCAGAAGGCAAATCCAGGTTCCTTCTCGCACCTTCCTGAAAACAGGAAATGGGTGACACGTCATTCCAAGAGCTTTTATTCCACTTCAGACCAAGATAAACACTCCATTTCTTCTCTCACCGCCTCTTGACATCCAGGGGAAGGTGTATGACGTGCATGTATACTAATACGTATCATGCCCATTTATAGGCAGGAACTAGAACAGAGCCTCGATTTCAGACTTTCCACTTCCTGGTCAGGAAGTTTGTGCCAAATTAGTTCTGTTTTACTCACAGATATAATTCAAACGGTTTTAGAAACTAGAGAGTGTTTTCTATCCAATAGTAATAATAATATGCATATTGTACGAGCAACAACTGAGTACGAGGCCGTTTGAAATGGGTACCTTTTATCTGGCTACTCAATACTGCCCCTGCAGCCCAAACAGGTTAACAGCTGTGCCTTGTTAAATGTTATTTTGTGTAATTTCTTTGCTTTTAATGTGTCTGAGCCATCAGTTGTGTTATGACAAGGTAGGGGTAGTATAAAGAAGATAGCCCTATTTGATGAAATACCAATTCCATATTATGGGAAGA
Source organism: Salvelinus fontinalis (assembly GCF_029448725.1). Lineage (NCBI taxonomy): Eukaryota > Metazoa > Chordata > Actinopteri > Salmoniformes > Salmonidae > Salvelinus > Salvelinus fontinalis. The sequence continues at coordinate 13,041,321 of NC_074668.1, forward strand.
ACAGCTCTAATAAGCAGAGAGAAACGACAGTCCATCATTACTTTAACTTCTTGAGGGCAGGGGGCAGCATTTATACTTTCGGGAAAAATAGCATGCCAAAATTCAACTGCTTGCTACTCATCCCCAGAATATAAGACTGTTTGAATCATGTCTGTGAGAATAACAGAACTTATGTAGCAGGCAAAACACTGATGACAAACCATTCAGAATTTGTCTTTTTTTGATGTCACTGTCTTTCAATTAGTTTTTTTAGTGACACCAGATTTCTAATGGACTTGCTTGCAGTTCAGCTTCACTGGATGTCACCAGTCCTTGGAAATCGGTTGAGGTTATTCCTTTGTGTAGTGAAGAAGTAGGGCTATCGTAAATGAGGGTCACATGAAGTAAATATTTTGAGAGAGTCACGTTACGTTTTCTTTTTGTAATGAACACAGATCATCCCGTCCTCAAATTGATCGATTATTAACGTTTAAAAATACCTAACGTTGTATTACCAAAGTAGTTTGAAATGTTTTGGTAACGTTTACATGTAACTTTTGATATATTTTGTAGTGACTTGGCGAAAGTTGGAAGCTGTGTTTTTCTGGATGAAATGGTCCAAATAAATTGACATTTTGGATATATATCGAAGGAATTAATTGAACAAAAGGACCATTTGTGATGTTTATGGGACATATTGGAGTGCCAACAAAAGAATTTCGTCAAAGGTAAGGCATGATTTATATTTTATTTCTGCGTTTTGTGTCGTGCTTGCAGTGATGAAATATGCTTCTCTCTTTGTTTACTTTTGTGCTATCATCAGATAATCTTATGCTTTCGCCGAAAAGCTTTTTTGAAATCTGACATGTTGGCTGGATTCACAACGAGTGTAGCTTTAATTTGGTATCTTACATGTGTGATTTAATGAAAGTTTGATTTTTATATCATGTTATTTGAATATGGTGCGCTGTATTTTCCCTGGCTATTGGCCGGTGGGACGTTTGCGTCCCACCTGCCCCAGAGAAGTTAAGAAATGAAGGTCAGTCAATCTGGAACATTTCATGAACTTTGAAAGTTTCTTCAAGTACAGTCGCAAAAACCATCAAGTGCTATGATGAAGCTATCTCTCATGAGGACCACCACAGGAAAGGAAGACCCAGAGATACCTCTGTTGCAGAGGATACGTTCATTAGAGTTACCAGCCTCAGAAATTGCAGCCCAAATAAACACTTCACAGAGTTCAAGTAACAGACTTATGTCAACATCAACTGTTCAGAGGAGACTGCGTAAATCAGGCCTTCATGGTCTAATTGCTGCAAAGAAACCACTACTAAAGGACACCAATAATAAGAAGAGACTTGCTTGGGCCAAGAAACACAAGAAATGGATATTAGACTGGTGGAAATCTGTCCTTCGGTATGATGAGTCCAAATTTGTGATTTTTGGTTCCATTCGCTGTGTCTTTGTGAGATGCAGAGTAGGTGAATGGATGATCTCTGCATGTGTGGTTCCCACTGTGAAGCATGGAGGAGGAGGCGTGATGGTGTGGGGGTGCTTTGCTGGTGACACTGTCAGTGATTTATTTAGAGTTCAAGGCACATTTAACCAGCATGGCTACCACAGAATTCTGCAGCAATACGTCATCCCATCTGGTTTGCGCTTAGTGGGGCTATCATTTGTTTTTCAACAGGACAATGACCCAATGCACCTCCAGACTGTATAAAGGCTATTTGACCAAGAAGGAGAGTGATGGAGTGCTGCATCAGATGACCTGGCCTCCACACTCACCCGACCTCAACTCAGTTGAGATGGTTTGGGATGAATTGGACCGCACAGTGAAGGAAAAGCAGCAAACAAGTGCTCAGCATATGTGAGAACTCCTTCAAGACTGTTGGAAAATCATTTCAGGTGCAGCTGGTGGAGAGAATACCAAGAGTGTGCAAAGTTGTCATCAAGGCAAAGGGTGGCTACTTTGAATAATCAAAAATATATTTTGATTTATTTAACACTTTTTTGGTTACTACATGATTACATATGTGTTATTTCATAGCGTAGATGTCTTCACTATTATTCTATAATGTAGAAATGTTTTAAAAATAAAGAAAAACACTTGAATGAGTAGGTGTGTCCAAACTTTTGGCTGGTACTGTACAAATGCATAAACATAAAAACATTGTGTACGTTTGTCAAGTCTGTGGGTAACTGGTGAAAGGAGTCAGGCACAGGAGAGTTGAAATACGTAGACAACGTATTTAATACAAGAAAACACCAGTACAAAGACAATACTATAGTGCTGGAAAAATACCGGTACCACGAAATAAACGGGCGTAACAACAAAACCCGGCAACAATAATACCAGCCGTCAGAATACAGCCTTACAATAAAACAAACACGCACACAAACATGGGGGAAACCAGAGGGTTAAATAATGAACATGTAATTGGGTCTGTAGAAAACAAAGAAAGCAAACAAAGAGAAAACAAATGGAAAATGAAAAGTGGATCTGTGATGGCTAGAAGGCCGGTGACGTCGACCGCAGAACGCCGCCCGAACAAGGAGAGAGACCGACTTCGACGGAAGTCGTGACAACGTTATTGCAGCCCAAGTGTGGTAGTGATGGTGACAATACTGTGAGAAAATGTGACATTGTTGCACTAATGATATCCACTTTTTATTTCATTTTTGTATGGAATTCAAGTACAATACACGAAAATACCTTCAAAAAAGGCAACGGGTGTAAGTCATTAATCCACATATAGGTATATAGTTCTGTATCTTAAATTCCTTTGTTTGTTTTCATGAATTTGAAATAATCTTGAAGTCCAGTCAAAAACAGAAATGTATACAACAGAAGTGGAAGTCGAACCTGTTGCAAGGAGACAGAAATTGAATGTAATATTTTAACACTATTATAATACACAATATGTTATATTGTAACACTATAAAACCGATAAAATGCATTTTGAAGGTAGTTCTGTTAGACTAGTCTGCTAAACTGGAAGTTAAAATGTATTGAGCTCGTTATCCATCATTTTGTGGTTGTCATTCCACAAAACAAACCCTGGTTTTCTCAGTCCTGGTATCTGTGCTACAGCCATATAGTGCGAGATGGTTGTATGTGACCTCTGTGTAATTGGTTGGGAAAACAGTGTAAAGGATTAAAGGATTACATTTATTTTTATCGTCAATTGCACACAAGGTCCAACCAAAACTTCACTTCCGCTTTTAACCCAACTTCTCTGAATCGGAGATGTGTGGGGGGGCTGCTGCATTGGGCGCCCGGGGGGGTCGCCTCACACTCTGCTCATTATAAGTTCTGAACCAATCAACCCTTCAGGTCAACTGACCCTGGTCAGCTGACCCCAGCCTCAGGATGTTGGGGTCACCGTCAACAGATGTAGAGGTCACAGTGCCGGCTGAGTCATATCTTCATCTGTTTCATAAATCCTGAGGTTAGCTGACACGGTGGGAGGGAGGGAGGGACAGAGAGAGGTACACACACATACCTTTTATAAAGCTGATCACCATGACAGAACAATCTCCTCCTGGCTAGTGGCTATGCCAACAACAATCTCCCCTTGCCTGGCAGTTCTCCAGGGTCGTATGGGGTAATGTAGAGTCTGGCAGTTCTCCAGGGCCGTATGGGGTAATGTAGAGCCTGGCGGTTCTCCAGGATTGTATGGGGTAATGTAGAGCCAGGTTGTTCTGCAGGGCCGTATGGGGTAATGTAGAGTCTGGCAGTTCTCCAGGGCCATATGGGGTAATGTAGAGCCTGACGGTTCTCCAGGGCCTTATGGGGTAATATAGAGCCGGGCTGTTCTCCAGGGCAGCTAGCTGCCAGTCGGCCATGGAACGTCAGCATGTTCCTTTTCATTAACTTGATGGTGGCCCACACCTCTTAACCTCTTAAGGGATTAGCTGTATGAGGTATTTGTGGGGGTTAAGAGATGTACAACGTGAGATCAAAAGATAGATACTGGTGGACAAGGAGGCATACATGCAAAGGGTGGAGAGGAACATCCCCTCAGGAAACTCAAGGGTGGCCTGGCGAGGGATTAAATCCATGGCTAGTGCCCCCCACATAGGCAGGGGAAAAACCAGTGCTGAACTTGGGGGATATGAGGGCCAGAACATGGCTAATGAACTGAATGTTTTCTTCTCAAGATTTTAATCAGACAAATTTGTGTTGGAGGTAAAACAAATGGAGGCATTACTACAAATGTTTGAGAGGGTTGTTGTTAACCAACTGGATGTTTTAAAGTTGTTCAGGGGATGTAATGCACACAAAAGCCCAGGCCCAGACAAAATAAGTGGACATGTGTTTATGCTCTGTGCTGAACAATTTGCTGATGTTTTTACAGATTCTTTCCAATCCTCGCTCGACCAGCAACACTTGCCAGTATAGTGGAAAACCTCAAAAATTATACCAATTCCTAAAGCATCTAATCCCTCTGTGCTGAATGACTACTACCACCCTGTCGCCTTGACATCCTTAGTAATGAAATGCCTTGAGAAAATTGTGAAGAGTCATATTCTCAGCGTCACCCAGAAGCTCCTTAACCTGTTTCAGTTTGCCTATCAGCCCAGTAGAGTAGTTGATGATGCCATTCTTACTCTCCTCAACATGGTCTATAGACATCTAGAGGGTGCCAAATCTCACGTCAGGGTTTTATTTGTTGACTTTTCTTCTGCCTTCAACACAATCCAGCCTTACATTCTGGCACAGAGACTCATTTGGGACTTCTCCTTAGATGGGGGGCTGGTTTTGTGGCTGTTGGACTTCCTGAGTCACAGCGGATCAAAATAGGTCCCCACGTGTCAAACATACAGTGGGGCAAGAAAGTCTTTAGTCAGCCACCAATTGTGCAAGTTCTCCCACTTAAAAAGATGAAAGAGGCCTGTAATTTTCATCATAGGTACATGACAGACAAAATGAGAAAAAAAATCCAGAAAATCACATTGTAGGATTTTTAATGAATTTATTTGCAAATTATGGTGGAAAATAAGTATTTGGTCACCTACAAACAAGCAAGATTTCTGGCTCTCACAGACCTGTAACTTCTTCTTTAAGAGGCTCCTCTGTCCTCCACTCGTTACCTGTATTAATGGCACCTGTTTGAACTTGTTATCAGTATAAAAGACACCTGTCCACAACCTCAAACAGTCACACTCCAAACTCCACTATGGCCAAGACCAAAGAGCTGTCAAAGGACACCAGAAACAAAATTGTAGACCTGCACCAGGCTGGGAAGACTGAATCTGCAATAGGAAAGCAGCTTGGTTTGAAGAAATCAACTGTGGGAGCAATTATTAGGAAATGGAAGACATACAAGACCACTGATAATCTCCCTCGATCTGGGGCTCCACGCAATATCTCACCCCGTGGGGTCAAAATGATCACAAGAACGGTGAGCAAAAATCCCAGAACCACACGGGGAGACCTAGTGAATGACCTGCAGAGAGCTGGGACCAAAGTAACAAAGCCTACCATCAGTAACACACTACGCCGCCAGGGACTCAAATCCTGCAGTGCCAGACGTGTCCCCCTGCTTAAGCCAGTACATGTCCAGGCCCGTCTGAAGTTTGCTAGAGAGCATTTGGATGATCTAGAAGAAGATTGGGAGAATGTCATATGGTCAGATGAAACCAAAATATAACTTTTTGGTAAAAACTCAACTCGTTATGTTTGGAGGACAAAGAATGCTGAGTTGCATCCAAAGAACACCATACCTACTGTGAAGCATGGTGGTGGAAACCATGCTTTGGGGCTGTTTTTCTGCAAAGGGACCAGGACGACTGATCCGTGTAAAGGAAAGAATGAATGGGGCCATGTATCGTGAGATTTTGTGTGAAAACCTCCTTCCATCAGCAAGGGCATTGAAGATGAAACGTGGCTGGGTCTTTCAGCATGACAATGATCCCAAACACACCGCCCGGGCAACGAAGGAGTGGCTTCGTAAGAAGCATTTCAAGGTCCTGGAGTGGCCTAGCCAGTCTCCAGATCTCAACCCCATAGAAAATCTTTGGAGGGAGTTGAAAGTCCGTGTTGCCCAGCAACAGCCCCAAAACATCACTGCTCTAGAGGAGATCTGCATGGAGGAATGGGCTAAAATACCAGCAACAGTATGTGAAAACCTTGTGAAGACTTACAGAAAATGTTTGACCTCTGTCATTGCCAACAAAGGGTATATAACAAAGTATTGAGATAAACTTTTGTTATTGACCAAATACTTATTTTCCACCATAATTTGCAAATAAATTCATTAAAAATCCTACAATGTGATTTTCTGGATTTTTTTCCCTCATTTTGTCTGTCATAGTTGAAGTGTACCTATGATGAAAATTACAGGCCTCTCTCATCTTTTTAAGTGGGAGAACTTGCACAATTGGTGGCTGACTAAATACTTTTTTGCCCCACTGTATGCACCACCAACAAAGGCTCTCCTCAGGGATGTGTTTTGACCCCACTCCTGTACATCTTGTACACTAATAGTTGTGCTAGTTCCCATCCTGACAGACACCTCGTTAAGTTCGCTGATGACAGTGCCTTGATCAGCCTGTTGCAAGATGACGAGGAACCCCGTGGCCCGGTCCTAAATGACTTTGTAGAGTGGTGTGACGAATCACACTTGGTCCTCAATACCAATAAGACCAAAGAGATGTTCATAGACTTCAGGAAGTGTACAACACCTACCTCTGCAACATCTATCAGAGATCAGAACATAGAGATTGTAGAGGAATACAAATATCTGGGTGTCCTCTTGGACAATAAGCTTCAGTGGAGTAAATGTACAGACCTGATCTAAAAAAAGAGTCAAAAGAGACTGTTCTTTCTCAAAAAGCTGGGATCTTTAAATGTTAATTGTACTATATGGACTTTGTTTTAAAAATCTTTTATTGAGAGTATTTCATCTTTTTGTATTGTTTGTTGATTTGGCAATGCCACTGTCAGCCAGAGAAATATTCTGAGAAGGATTATCACCACAGCAAGCAAGGTACTTGGAGTCAAACAGACAGACCTGGATGCAATCTTTAAGGTCAGGGCTCTCCACAAGGCTCACAAAATAATTTTAGACTCAAGCCACCACCTGTACCCGGACTTTGAACTACTCTCCTCTGGGCGCAGGTATATGGCACCCCTCGACAGGAAAAAACTGAATTAGACAATAATTTGTGCCAGGTGTGATATCCCTCCTAAATAACTCGGGCTAATGTTCCTATCGACCCAGTAAGGCCAGCAGGCTAGTCTCTTTTTATTGGTATGTAACTGTTATGAAAGTGTATTGTCAATTTGTTTTGCATTTAAACACCACTTTAAATGTGTACATGACACTGCAACAAAATTTCCCCATGGTGACAATAAAGTCAGTAAAGTAAAGTATGAGATGGCTACTGATGGCAGGCATGTGCTACAATATCAGAGGGAGAAAGCCTATCTGATCATGCCTGAGATAGTGGGCTTCGAGCTATAATCTCTGTGTTAGCCCAGATGATTCTCTGATCTCTGCAAACATGGAAGCACAGCTCCATGCCAGCCAGGTGGGCCCAGACACACATACTGCCAGCCAGGCGGGCCCAGACATGCATACTGTTAGTCAAGCGGGCCCAGACACACATACTGCCAGCCAGACGGGCCCAGACACGCATACTGTTAGTCAGGTGGGCCCAGACACACATTCTACTTGTATGCTGTAGTGCACTGTGGGATACTGGAGATTAGACCTTCTGCTGTGATCTGCATGTCAGGGCTTTAAGTTGGGTCAATGTGTGTGTTTTTTACTCACTGTTAAAAAAAAAAATAAAAGAATATAGAAACAATATGTACTCATACAGCATAGGCAGATATTATACCACACCATTTTTTTCAGACCTATGTCTATAATGTCTATTAAGTCTGTCCCATGCTGTACATGCATACATTTGGAAGTAATTTTCTCATCAAGCATTGAACACAGTGCGTGGAAGATTTCAAATGTCATTCCTTAAGGAAACATCTTAGTTGATGATTTTATCCTTTTTCTCTCTCTCCCAGTTTATAAATTCAGTCAGTCTGCTTCTACTATCCTTTTTTAAATTTTATTTACATTTTTTAGCTTTAATATTGCAGATAGATTGTAGCTTCCATCAACGTAATTGTCTGCATCACTTCCAATCCCCCATATTTTTTGGGGCAAAAGTTGCATTCTTTTGTGATCCAATATGTAATATAGTACACTTATCATACTTTGGTTGTAATCCAGAGAGGTTACAAAAATTATCTAGATCCTCTACGGCTGGGCTGTGGAGGGATTGTAATTGTGGTTTTAAAAGAAAACATGAATCATCAGTTTACAATACATTTGTTTTTAAGCCCTGGATTTCTAGCCCCTTGATATTATTGTTGGATCTGATTTTAATAGCTAACATTTACATGGCCATAATACATAGATATGCCGATGGTGGACAACCTTGTTTTACTCCACCAGACCGTTTAAAACTTTCTGAGAAGTAACCATTATTTATTATTTTACACCATGACTTTAACCCATTTTATAAGAGATTATCCAAAATTGAAATGTTCCATATATAAATTCCAGTCGTACTTTGTCAAAAGCCTTTTCAAAGTCAGCTATGAATAGCTGGCCTAGTTTCCCATATTTTTCATAGTGTTCTATGTTTCCAGTACTTGTCTTATATTATCTTCAATGTATCGTCCATCTAAAAAACCTCTCTGATTAGAATTAATAATATCCAACAATACCTTTTAAATTCTATGCACAAAACATTTTGCTAAAATGTTTGCATCACAACACTGAAGTGTAAGGGGCCTCCAATTTGTTTAATGGACTGGATCTTTATATATACCACTTGTATTCTGTTTCAGTAATAATGAAATCAGACCATCTTGTTGAGTGTCAGATAATCTACCAT